>NC_034198.2:24354659-24432159 GCF_002021735.2 Oncorhynchus kisutch | reverse complement strand
CTGTGAGCCTACATAGAGAGCAGCAGCAGTAACAGCTGTGTGTCCAGTGGGCCTGCAGCCACTGTCTCTCCACTGGTACTGGCACATTAGCAGACAGACAGACAAACTTGCAGGCTGACAGATAGTGCCCCCTGCCTCCCACCTAATCTGGCCTAATGCCTTCACTGTACTGAAAGAGGATGTGTTCTCAATGGCACCCTATTCTGTATATAGCGAACTACTTTCCACCTTGTCCCCCATGCTGTTGACCCATTAATAATTCGGAATTGGTCACATGCAACTCATGGAGTGCAGACCCCTGGTACCTCCCACCCACGAGCACCTGTTCAATCAAACACCCAAGAGACTCTCTCGCTGTCTCTCTGTGTCTCTGTCCCCCTCTCAAACACACACATGCACACACACCCCACCGCAGCACCAAGCTGTCCCACTGTGATAAGCTCAGTGGCATTTTCATCAGCGGACCGCTTCTCCGCTCTGATTGGACCATTATCATAAGAAAGACTTTCTGGATCCAGGAAGCCTCTGGACGCTGATTCATGTTCAAAATTGGGATTAGTTAATCTGTCCCCTCAAATCCCCTCAAACACACGAGGAACAAACATTCAACAGATAGATAACCACCACAGCTTTGGTAGAGAGGAGAAGGGGAGGAGGAGGGGAGAAGGGAAGGAGGTGCAGAGATATTTCGATATTCCACCCATGTCCATTTCTTTCTCTTTCTCTCTGCCTTTTTAATGTCTCTGTCTGTGTGCGCTTCTTTCAGTCTCACTTAACCTCTCCTTTCTCTCTGCATCTATGTTAGCTGACCGTTGTCACCTCCCCTGTAGGCCCCAGTTAGCTAGCCAAAAACAGTGGGGTACTCCCCTTGTGAAATGATATGTTGAGAGAGAGCACTGTGAGTTTCTGAAGGAAAAGTAGACAGTAGACAGACAAACCCTGTTGTTTTGTCATTGCTTGACATCTGAAATGTTATCTTTCTCCACAAACCGGGGACTGTTTGATGTGGCACAGAGAAGTAGAGGGGCTCCATACGAGCAACAAAAGCCAAAAAGAGAAAAAGGATTTAACACCCAGATGAAAAGAAGAATAGCATCTCTGAAAACGCTCTTGATCTGTTCTGTTGTTGGTTTAAAATTCTCTGCTATGAGGCTGACCACTTTGTTTTCAGAAGGAGAAACGGGTTGTAATGCAAAACTAACAGACCCAAAGGAAGCCAAACACCACCAACATCCTTGAGTCAGAAGAAAGAAGAGAAGAGAGAAAGAAGAGAAATAAGGAATGGGACTGAAGATGAAAGGGACTTCTACAATCAACGTACACCTCAATTTCTCCCTCCCTCCCTCCCTCCGTCCACCCATCCCTTCCTTATACACTCACTGACATGAAATGGCCTGTCTCACGTCAATTGAGCACAAAGCAGTCCAATTTCCAGGTAGGTAAATGAGAGATTATTTAAATGCTGACCCTAAACTCTGCCTGCGTCCTAAATGTCACCATTTCCCTATTTACCCCATAGGGCTCTGGTCAAAAGTAGTGCGCTACATAGCGAACAGGGTGCCATTTTGGACACATTTCCTGTCACATGGCCCTGGCTGAGGAGATCTCAGAGGGTTTTAATTTCCCTCATGCTGAGGGAGCTTTAGCTAATCAGTTTTCTCCTCGTTTCTCCTCTCCACAACTTCAAAGTTCAACGTGATTTAGCTAGAGATGATCTTCAGCTCTGCAGAGCCAATTTGATTTGTGCTTTAGCTACTTTCCTTTCTAGACAGGCTGGGTAGATAAATGAACAAAGCGTTTTGAATCCCTAGACTGAATGACATGTCTGTCCATTGTACTGTACACGTGTGGTATTAAAGTTGAGTTAGTTTGGCTAAGCAGCACAGTGGAAAATTATAATTGAGTTGTAGGAAGAAAGATCAGGATTTAATGCAATAGACCCACTTGGTTTAACAAGTTGCAATTCACACTCAATCTTATTTTATGTGAAAGTAACTTTGTGACAACATGCTATCAGTATGGTGAGAACCTGATTTGATAAAATAATTTATGCCATTTAGCAGATGCTTTTATCCAAATCGGCTTACAGTCAGGTGTTCATACATTTTTACATAAGGGTGGCCCCTGTAATTGAACCCACAATCGTTGCATTGCAAGTGCCATGTTCTACCAACTGAGCCACAAATAAAGTGTAATTAATGTCCTGTATGACTATTAGTGCTAAGCATAATGTACTCTGACTCTGCTATCTCTTCCCTATAGTGTAATAGTGCTTCACTCCTGCCCATAAGAACAGCTGTAATTGTTACACTTAAAATTATTAGACCATCCTATAAGACCATTAAGCATAATATATGTCCACTAAGAACTATCTTCCCATAGTGTAGTGGTGCTTCACACCTTCCCATAACCACCCTCTCCATTCCCATAACCACCCTCTCCCTGGAGCGAGTGGAGGGAGAGAAACGAGCTTCCCCCCCACGCTTTATTGATTCCAGAGGTTATTAACACATAGTCAAGAAAGTAATCACCTTATTAGGAGCAGATTGCAGCGCCAGCGCCTTCCTGCCTGACTGCCAAGATGCATCCCAAATGACACCCTATTTCCTATACAGTGCACTACTTTTGACCAGGACCCATTGGACTCTGGACAAAAGTAGTGCACTACGTAGGGGATAGGGTACCTATTGGGACGACACACGCTCTACTCACTCTACACTCAACCTCATGTTCTTACAGTAAATGAGAAAATCCCCATATTACTCTGAGGAAAGATAATCGGTTACATTAACGAATGCAGCAAGAGGCCTTGTTACACCAATGTAATTAAAGTAGGAGAGAACAGGGAATCATGATTATCAGTTGATTCATGAAAATTACCCTTTAATTATTCCTACTAGTGTTTACTTCATTAAAACGATGTAATCCGAGGGTGATATTAATGTCGAGTTAAATTGGGAATGCAAATGAATGGAATTATGGATTCTTAATCACATGCAACTTAACATGGAATTATTAATTATTAGTAAAACTATTCGGCCTATGCTTACTTCACATATTGTAATTTAAGAATTCATTTCTACGATGGTGGGATCCATTAGAGGACTTATGGAGAATGATGAAGAACCTTGGTTTACTGTAAATGTCCAACATGTCTCCTCGGGTCCTAGCATTGTAATGTGTCAAATCCTATTCATACCCGCCCCACAGACACACACCCCAGTGCACATGAAAACGTGAACATTCCCTGTCTCTCCTAATAATCTCCCTTCGTATGTCTCTGCACTTTGAAACAATGGCAACAAAGAGAGCCCCATCTCCACCTTTACTGCAGCCTAAGAAAAAGGGCCAGACCAGGCACTCAACCCACCATTAACCCCTCAGCTGGGCTCTCAGATATACAGTTGAAGTCGGAAGTTTACATACATTTAGGTTGGAGTCATTAAAACTCGTTTTTCAACCACTCCACAAATCTCTTGTTAACAAACTATAGTTTTGGCAAGTCGGTTAGGACATCTACTTTGTGCATGACACAAGAACATTTTCCAATAATTGTTTACAGACAGATTATTTCACTTATAATTCACTGTATCTCAATTCCAGTGGGTCAGAAGTTCGCATACATTAAGTTGACTGTGCCTATGAACAGCTTGGAAAATTCCAGAAAATGATGTCATGGCTTTAGAAGCTTCTGATAGGCTAATTGACATAATTCGAGTCAATTGGAGGTGTACCTGAGGATGTATATCAAGGCCTTTCTTCAAACTCAGTGCCTCTTTGCTTGACATCATGTGAAAATCAAAAGAAATCAGTCAAGTTGTAGACCTCCACAAGTCTGGTTCATCCTTGGGAGCAATTTCCAAACACCTGAAGGTACCACGTTTATCTGTACAAACAATAGTACGCAAGTATAAACACCATGAGCCCACGCAGCCATCATACCGCTCAGGAAGGAGACGCGTTCGGTCTCCTAGAGATGAGCCTACTTTTGTGCGAAAAGTGCAAATCAATCCCAGAAACACAGCAAAGGATCTTGTGAAGATGGAGGAAACAGGTACAAAAGTATTTACAGTGGGGAGAACAAGTATTTGATACCCTGCCCGATTTTGCAGGTTTTCCTACTTACAAAGCATGTAGAGGTCTGTAATGTTTATCATAGGTACACTTCAACTGTGAGAGACGGATTCTAAAACAAAAATCCAGAAAATCACTTTGTATGATTTTTAAGTAATTAATTTGCATTTTATTACATGACATAAGTATTTGATCACCAACCAACCAGTAAGAATTCCGGCTCTCACAGACCTGTTAGTTTTTCTTTAAGAAGCCCTCCTGTTCTCCACTCATTACCTGTATTAACTGTACCTGTTTGAACTCTTACCTGTATAAAAGACACCTGTCCACACACTCAATCAAACAGACTCCAACCTCTCCACAATGGCCAAGACCAGAGAGCTGTGTAAGGACATCAGGGATAAAATGGTAGAGCTGCAGAAGGCTGGGATGGGCTACAGGACAATAGGCAAGCAGCTTGGTGAGAAGGCAATTATTAGAAAATGGAAGAAGTTCAAGATGACGGTCAATCAACCTCGGTCTGGGGCTCCATGCAAGATCTCACCTCGTGGGGCATCAATGATCATGAGGAAGGTGAGGGATCAGCCCAGAACTACAAGCCAGGACCTGGTCAATGACCTGAAGAGAGCTGGGACCACAGTCTCAAAGAAAACCATTAGTAACACACTACGCCGTCATGGATTAAAATCCTGCAGCGCACGCAAGGTCCCCCTGCTCAAGCCAGTGCATGTCCAGGCCCTTCTGAAGTTTGCCAATGACCATCTGGATGATCCAGAGGAGGAATGGGAGAAGGTCATGTGGTCTGATGAGACAAAGATAGAGCTTTTTGGTCTAAACTCCACTCCATTCAAATCAAATCAAATGTATTTATATAGCCCTTCGTACATCAGCTGATATCTCAAAGTGCTGTACAGAAACCTAGCCTAAAACCCCAAACAGCAAGCAATGCAGATGTAGAAGAACGGTGGCTAGGAAAAACTCCCCAGAAAGGCCAAAACCTAGGAAGAAATCTAGAGAGGAACCAGGCTATGTGGGGTGGTCAGTCCTCTTCTGGCTGTGCCGGGTGGAGATTATAACAGAACATGGCCAAGATGTTCAAATGTTCATAAATGACCAGCATGGTCCAATAATAATAAGGCAGAACAGTTGAAACTGGAGCAGCAGCATGGCCAGGTGGACTGGGGACAGCAAGGAGTCATCATGTCAGGTAGTCCTGAGGCATTCGCCGTGTTTGGAGGAAGAAGAAGGATGAGTACAACCCCAAGAACACCATCCCAATCGTGAAGCCTGGAGGTGGAAACATCATTCTTTGGGGATGCTTTTCTGCAAAGGGGACAGGATGACTGCACCGTATTGAGGGGAGGATGGATGGGGCCATGTATCGCAAGATCCTGGCCAACAACCTCCTTCCCCCAGTAAGAGCATTGAAGATGGGTCGTGGCTGGGTCTTCCAGCATGACAACGACCCGAAACACACAGCCAGGGCAACTAAGGAGTGGCTCCGTAAGAAGCATCTCAAGGTCCTGGAGTGGCCTGGCCAGTCTCCAGACCTGAACCCAATAGAACATCTTTGGAGGGAGCTGAAAATCCGTATTGCCCAGCGACAGCCCCGAAACCTCAAGGATCTGGAGAAGGTCTGTATGGAGGAGTGGGCCAAAATCCCTGCTGCAGTGTGTGCAAACCTGGTCAAGAACTACAGGAAACGTATGATCTCTGTAATTGCAAACAAGGGTTTCTGTACAAAATATTAAGTTCTGCTTTTCTGATGTATCAAATACTTAAGTCATGCAATAAAATGCAAATGAATTACTTAAAAATCTCACAGTTGAAGTGTACCTATGATAAAAATTACAGACCTCTACATGCTTTGTAAGTAGGAAAATCGGCAGTGTATCAAATACTTGTTCTCCCCACTGTATATTCACAGTAAAACGAGTCCAATATTGACATAACGTGAAAGGCCACTCAGAAAGGAAGAAGCCACTGCTCCAAAACCGCCATAGGAAAGCCAGACTACAGTTTGCAACTGCACATGGGGACAAAGATTGTACTTTTTGGCGAAATGTCCTCTGGTCTGATGAAACAAAAATAGAACTGTTTGGCCATAATGACCATCGTTATGTTTAGAGGAAAAAGGGGAAGGATTGCAAGCCGAAGAACACCATACCAACTGTGAAGCACGGGGGTGGCAGCATCATGTTGTCCAGGTGCTCTGCTGCAGGAGGGACTGGTGCACTTCACAAAATAGATGGCATCATGAGGCTGGAAAATGATGTGGATATATTGAAGCAACATCTCAAGCCATCGGTCAAGAAGTTAAAGCTTGGTCGCAAATGGGTCTTCCGAATGGATATTGACCACAAGCATACTTCCAAAGTTGTGGCAAAATGGCTTAAGGACAACAAAGTCAAGGTATTGGAGTGGCCATCACAAAGCCCTGATCTCAATCCTATAGAACATTTGTTGGCAGAACTGAGAAAGCGTGTGCGAGCAAGGAGGCCTACAAACCTGACTCAGTTACACCAGCTCTGTCAGGAGGAATGGGCCAAAATTCACCCAACTTATTGTGGGAAGCTTGTGGAAGGCTTCCCAAAACATTTGACCAAGTTAAACAATTTTAAGTCAATGCTACCAAATGCTAATTGAGCATATGTAAACTTCAGACTCACTGGGAATGTGATGAAAGAAATAAAAGCTGAAATAAATCATTCTCTCTAATTTTATTCTGACATTTCACATTCTTAAAATTAACTGCTGATCCTAGCTGACATAAGACAGGGAATTGTTATTATGATTAAATGTCAGGAATTGTGAAAAACTGAGTTTAAATGTATATGGCTGAGGTGTATGTAAACTTCCGACTTCAACTGTAGGACAGACACTTAAAAAAAAAATGTGGGGGGACTATCTGTTGTTCCATATAGTGAATCTGTTATTCAGTGCATTTGGATGGGCTAATAGCCGTAAGGCCAAAGCATTTTTTTCATCAAATAATTATTTTAAATATATATTTTTTAAATTCTTAATGAAATCGCTAAATGATCCTTGGTTTGACCTTAATTAACACAATTCCATATAGCTTTGTAAAACCCCCCTCTCCCGCCTTAGACAGGGCTTAGAGTCTTATGGGTTAATGTTGAGTTAATTTGGGAATGCAAATGAATGGAATTGAGTATTCTTAATTACATGTAACTAAATATGGAATGATTAATTGTTCCTAAAACTATTAGGTAAATGCTTAGTTCACATATTGTCATTTACAGAATTAATATTTACGATAGTGGGATCTAATAGAGGACACACACCCCAGTGCACATGAAAAATCTGACCATTCCCTGTCTAAATAAAGCCCAGAGCTTTATTTAATCTCCCTTTGTATGTCTCTGCACTTTGACACAATGGCCACAAAGAGAGCCCCATCTCCACCTTTACTGCAGCCTCAGAAAAAGGTCCAGACCAGGTATTCAACCCACCATTAACCCCTCAGCTGGGCTTTGAGAGGGCAGAGAATGGAGAGGTTACACCATTAGCTCCCTATAGTACATCCATCCACCCAACCCTCCACATCCCTCTACCCAACGCCACCCCTTCAACAGACCAGCACCCTTTTGTTCCATTGTCCTCAGAGTGACGGATTCTGGTAACAAACAGAGGGCAAGAGGGAAAAATTAAGGGTCCAGGGTTGGGTGTTTGATTGGCAACTCAGCTCTCCAACCTGTCAACACAGGGAATGAATGAATAAGAAGGCAACTTCTTAAAAAGACCAGGCCTGGCCTGAAAACAAGGGTACGTCCTGAAAAGAAGGGGACAAGACTGACCACTATTATAATCAGAATAATAAAGAATGAAGTCCTGAGTCCTGATTCGTCTTCTCTCTGGTGGTTCATCCTGATCTTGGACTGTAATAAATTAAAGCAGAGGTAGGAGAGTTGAGGAGGAGAGTAGGTAGAAGGCAAGGGTTAGTTAACCCAGGGTTTAACAAACTCATTCCAAAAGGCTAGAGCTGCCGCTTTCAAGGACCGGTACACTCATCCCACTATGACCTCCGACAAGCAATCAAACAGGCAAAGCATCAGTGGAGGACTAAGATCGAATCTTACTACACCAGCTCTGACTCTCGTTGGATGTGGCAGGGCTTGCAAACTAATACAGATTACAAAGGCAAATCCTTCCGTGAACTTCCCAGTGATACAAGCCTACCAGATGAGCTAAATGCCTTCTATGCTCAAGCTCTTCTAGGCTCGCTTCGAGGCAAGCAACACTGAACCATGCATGAGAGCACCAGTAGTTCCAGATGACTGTGTGATCTCCCTCTCCATAGTCGATGTGAGTAGGACCTTTAAACATTTACAAGCCGGGGGCCAGATAGATTACCAGGACACGTACTCAGAGCATGCGCTGAACAGCTTGAGGGTGTCTTTCCTGATATTTTCCACCTGTCCCTGACCCAGTCTGTAATACCTATATGTATCAAGGAGACCACCACAGTCCCTGTGCCCAAGAACGCCAAGGTAAACTGACTAAATGACTATCGCCCTGTAGCACTCACATCTGTAGCCATGAAATGCTTTGTAAGGCCGGTCATGGCTCACATCAACACCATCTTCCCAGACACACTGGACCGACTCTAATTTACATATTGCCCTAACAGATCCACAGATCACGCAATCTCCATTGCACTCCACACTGCCATCTCCCACCTGGATAAGAGGAACACCTATGTGAGAATGTTGTTCATATACTACAGCTCAGCGTTCAACACCATAGTGCCCTCCAAGCTCATCACTAAGAGCAGGACACCTCCCTCTGAAACTGGATCCTGGACTTGCTGATGGGCCGCACCCAGGTAGTGAGGTAGGCAACAACACATCCGCCACGCTGAACCTCAACACGGAGCCCCTTAGGGGTGCATTCTTAGTCCCCTCCTATATTCACTGTTCAACCATAACTGCATGGTTGATTAAAGAGTTACCATCTCCCGAATTAAACTCTACAAGGTTTATATCGATTTCATCTATAAACAGTCATCTCATTAATCATTACCTCTTATCATACCATCATTCTGAACGGTCGTAACCTCATGCATCTGCAAAGAACCCAGCTTTACTCATGATTCAGTGCAACACTAATTGGTTTAATTATTTATTTACTAGCTAACTAAAATGAGAAAACAGGATAACATACACACTTAATACATGAGACAAAGGTCCCTAGCGGACTTTTACAATATGGTGGCTTTCCCCACCACGACATGGAGAGGGAGAGAGAGAGAGTGAAAAAGACACTTATCACCAATACGTTTCAGAACTATTCTCAAATTAATCATATAGTTTGCACACGAACCGCTGCCCGGTTGGAATAAGAAATCATTAACTTATTTACGTGTGGGTGCCTTTGTCCGGTCGGAACCAGTCCTCTTTAGGAAGGTTGTTGTCCTTCCAGTGGCAAGATGTATGGCACTGATTGTCTGAAAGGGGTCACCCCTTTCCCATCTCTTACACTGTTGTTCACTCTGGAAAACAGCCAGGTATATCAACAATTCCCATTGGAGATGATAGTCTGAGAGTACGGTGATTTGAGACTCGTAGTAGGATGGGATGGTTTGAAGCGTAGTAGGAAGGTCCCTGTTAGAGTCACTTTCCTCGATATCTGACTCAAGACAGCTAATGAGCTGTCTCAGTGATTGTCTGGGAGGTGAGCTTCTCGCCTACACATTGTGTTGACTATTCAGGAATCAGGCCCACGATGGACATGAGCTGCAGCTCGCCGTCTCTCTTGTCTAAACGAAGGTGAGTTTATTTCTTCACCTCGTGTTGAGGTTCAAAGTTCTATCCCATTTCAAACATGTAGCTACTGACACACGTTTCCTGGTCTGATGTTAATTTAGTTGGCAATGCCTTTTATGCACTCTTGTCAAAAGGGGATTGTTCCAACAGTCTGACACGCTCTCTGACCTAATTTGGGGCATTGCTACTTACTATGAACAGTTTATAGCAGATAAATTATTTTACCCTCCTAAAATGCCATTCCAATCTTAACAAAAATCTGTTCATCATTTTTCATATCATATGGATGGAATTGGATGGAAACTTGACAGATATACTTTCCAAGTTACAGTATTTCGTCCATACAATTTTTTATGACATTCCAAAATGAAAACCCATATGACATCAGTTTTTTATAGCTTCCCACTAAATATTCCCCACATTGTTATCCACATTGTTAGAAATATTGTTCCAGTATCCACTTTTGACCGTCTTAGAGTTTTGGGGGAAAAATGTTCTGTGAAACAAAGACATTAGTTTGGTTGATACTAAAGGGAGCAAAAAATACCCCCGTCTCTTGTAATTTACAACAAGGTGTGAACTGTCAAACCGGCCCAGTTCCCTCCTCCACTTTTCTGTGGGTGAGATAAGGTCTGGCTATTGGCAATCATTGCCAAGCTGCTCTGACCCATGGTGATGCTCACGGGACAGTCATGACAGCTATGAGACTCGAAATGGAGCTCAGGTGCATCCTGTTTCCATTGTTCATACTTGAGATGTTTCTACAACTAAACCAAATAAACTCATAAAAAATCCTACAATGTGATTTTCAGGAATTTTTTTCTCATTTTGTCTGTCATAGTTGAAGTGTACCTATGATGAAAATTACAGGCCTCATCTTTTTAAGTGGGAGAACTTGCACAATTGGTGGCTGACTAAATACTTTTTTGCCCCACTGTATGTTAGCCTACTGTAACCACACACAGAGAGGGTGTGTGTCTGTGTTAAGGTTGGGCAATTGTGTACAAGCCTACATTGCCCGATTGCGCCCCATCGCGGTGCTGTGCTACTGCCGCTACTCAATTATTTCCTCCTCCTTTTTTCTGTTTAATATGCTTACCTCTTACAGATTTGAACAATACCAGATGAACAAAAGTGTCACAAGTGAACCATAACTTTCTCCAATCTCACAGTTCATGGAGACCCGTGTAGGGCAGTACAGCTTGAATCATCCACAGCAGAAAGCTATCGACAACGCAATACTGTCCGACCTGGTTATCGATTGCAACTTGTCTCTGTCTATTGTGGAAAACAAGTTCGTCACTTTTCGTCACTGTCTGTCAGTGGTTGACAGTAAGTACAGCCCAGTGTGTCACAGAACATTGACATCAAAAGTAGAGAACCTCGCTACGAGAGACGTTAAACTGAAACTCAGTTGAGCAACACAGACCATGTTTCAGTCACAGTGGACATTTGGTCTGACCGAAAGATGAGGGGGTTCCTTGGTGTCACTGTGCACTGTATGGAGAAAGATGGGGAGAGCATACAGCTCATGTCCAATCTCCTGGCTTATGACCACTTCAAAGGCGCACACACGGCCGAAAGAATCTGTGAGCAATTTGAGGCCAAATGTGATGAGTACAGTATCAAAGATAAATTGGACAATATCATTAGTGACAATGCTGCCAACATGAGAAAAGCATTCACGGGGTGTTCCCAATTGAACAAGAAGATGAAATACATGATGAAGAACACCTTGATGACCCAGAGCTCTGGAATGACCTAACCCTGGAAGACCAGCAAACAGTGGATGCTGCTATTGCAAAGAAAACACACACACACACACAGTGCTTTCAGTGTTTTGCCCACACTCTCCAGCTGGTGGTGGGAGATGGCTTGAAAGAAACAAAGTGATGACTCCTTCTCTTTCAAAGTTATCAAAAATCAGCTCACTACTGCATACAAGCACAACATTCAAAGAGGTGTTTGAGGCTGAATTTAGGGAAAGAGGCATCCCTGCTGCTGTCAACACAAGATGGAACTCAACACTGAGACAAGTGAAGGCAGTTATCCAATGTGACCATCTAAAGCTCTGTAATGTTCTAGAAAAGGCTGGGCACAAGGAGTTGTTGTTCACAGTACAGGAGTGGAATAAGTTGAAGGAGTTGGTGGACATCCCGAAGCAAGAAGAAGGGCTGTTTGCAGCATACTGTAAGAGGCAAAATGCCCTCTTGTTCTGGGCAATGAACAGGAAGGCTCTTCCTTCACTGTCCCGAGTGGCCATCAGGGTCTTGGCAGTGCCTGCCTCCAGTGTTCCGGTGGAGATTGTCTTCAGCCATGGTGGCCTCATCGTGCACAAATGACTGACAGACTTTTATCGAATTTGGTCTTTTGCAAATGCAATGCATCATAGGGGCCTGAGATAAGAGGAAAAATAAACTGTTAATGCATTACACATCCACACCACACCACACCACACACACACAGTCCATGTTCAGGTTATGGGATCTGTATTTGTTTCTCAGACATTCAGGTCAGCATTCAAATTGTAGGTCTACTTAAAGATCAGTAGCAGTTGTTTTGATGTGCCTTTTAATACATTATTGTAACTTTATGGCAGGATTGTTTTAGGTGTCTAGACTATATCAGAGAGAGAGAGAGCAACATATTGATGTCTTTCTCATGGCTACCCATGTATTTCCATGGAAATATAACGTTTATTTGGAAAGTAATAAATATATACATTTTTAAAAGCATTCATGATTTGCATACATTTAATATGCTAACTATTACTCTTGTTAAAAATATGAACTGGTGTTACATTTGATGAAGAGCACATCATGACTTGTTTAGGACTCGAAACTCAAAGTTTATGACTTGAGACTTGACTTGGAACTTGTCGGTCGTGACTTGGGACTTGAGTGCTAAGACATGGGACTTACTTGTGACTTGTAAAACAATGACTTGGTCCACCTCTGCTGAATACTTTCCGGTGTGCACTGTTTGTACATATCTAGCTCAATTACTTAGTACCCCTGCATATCGACTTGGTACTGGTACCCCGTGTATATAGCCATGTTATTGTTTGGCCCTGTCCGGGGGTGTCCTCGGATGGGGCCACAGTGTCTCCTGACCCCTCCTGTCTCAGCCTCCAGTATTTATGCTGCAGTAGTTTATGTGTCGGGGGGCTGGGGTCAGTTTGTTATATCTGGAGTACTTCTCCTGTCCTATTCGGTGTCCTGTGTGAATCTAAGTGTGCGTTCTCTAATTCTCTCCTTCTCTCTTTCTTTCTCTCTCTCGGAGGACCTGAGCCCTAGGACCATGCCCCAGGACTACCTGACATGATGACTCCTTGCTGTCCCCAGTCCACCTGGCCATGCTGCTGTTCCAGTTTCAACTGACCTGAGCCCTAGGACCATGCCCCAGGACTACCTGACATGATGACTCCTTGCTGTCCCCAGTCCACCTGGCCATGCTGCTGCTCCAGTTTCAACTTCCACCTGACTGTGCTGCTGCTCCAGTTTCAACTGTTCTGCCTTATTATTATTCGACCATGCTGGTCATTTATGAACATTTGAACATCTTGGCCATGTTCTGTTATAATCTCCACCCGGCACAGCCAGAAGAGGACTGGCCACCCCACATAGCCTGGTTCCTCTCTAGGTTTCTTCCTAGGTATTGGCCTTTCTAGGGAGTTTTTCCTAGCCACCGTGCTTCTACACCTGCATTGCTTGCTGTTTGAGGTTTTAGGCTGGGTTTCTGTACAGCACTTTGAGATATCAGCTGATGTACGAAGGGCTATATAAATAAATTTGATTGATTTGATTTGATTGTTACTCATTGGGTATTTATTCCTTGTGTTATAATAGTTCTATTATTTATCTTTCTGCATTGTTGGGAAAGGCCCGTAAGCATTTCACGGTTAGTCTACACCTGTTGTTTACGAAGCATGAGACTAATAACATTTGGTTTGATTTTGATTTTAAGTCAATGGAGAGTTCACTTTAAAATGTTCATGTTTTAAGTTTTATTGGTCAGAAATACAGGATACACATGGTATACACCATCCAATGAATTGCTTGCTTGAAGGTTCCTTCAAGCAACAACAATAAGAAATAATAAAAGATAAGAATACGAACAAAAGTAAATTGTTCAGTATAATAAAATAAACATTTTAGCATAATTATAATACAGGAAGGCACAATTTATAGTCCAATATTTACACGTGTTTTGGGGAGTGTTTAGCAATCATAATAAGAGTCTGGTAGCAGCAGTTGTGATGTGTATGTAGCATGTGTGTATATGTCTGTGTGGGGGTGTGCATGAGTGAGTGCATGTTTGCTAAGGTGTGGAGAATCAGAGCAGGTGGTCAGTCCAGTTCAAGTTTTCAGCAGTCTGATGGCTTGTAGATAGAAACGGTGTCTGAACCTGTTGGTATCAGACCTCGTGTTCCAATACCATCTGCCCCATGGTAAAGTAGTAAACAGCTCATGGCTGGGGTGTGTGGGGTCCTTGATGATACTCTGGGCCTTCCTCAGACACCGTTTCGAGTAGATGTCCTGGATTGGTGGGAGCACGGTCCCAGTGATCTACTAGGCCGTCTTCACCACCACCCTGGAGGTCCTTGCAGTTGTCGACGAATGGTGCAGCGGTAGTTTTGGAGAGGAACCGGGGTGGCATGCTGAATTTCTTCAGCCGCCTTAGGATGTAGAGACACTGTTGCTCCCTCTTGACAAGAGTGGTGGTGTTGGTGATCCATGCCAAGTCCACAGGGATGTGGACGCCGAGGAACATAAAGCTGCTGACTCGCTCTACAGCAGTTCAGTTGATGTGGATCGAAGCATTTCCCCTCCTTTGCTTCCTGAAGTTAACAATCAACTGCTTTGTTTTGCTGACGTTGAAGGAGAGGTTGTTGTCTTGGCACCACAATGCCAGTTCAGTTATCTGCTCCCTATAGACTGACTCATCGTTTTTGGTTACCAGGGCTACAACTGTTATGTCATCAGCAAACTTGATGATGGAGTGGTGCAAACCTTCTTTTTATCTTCCCTTCCCTTCCACTCCACTCCTCTCTTTTATTCTTCCCTTCCACTCCATTCCTCTCTTTTTATCTTCCCTTCCACTCCACTCCTTTCTTTTTATTTTCCCTTCCACTCCACTCCTTTCTTTTTATCTTCCCTTCCACTCCATTCCTCTCTTTTATCTTCCCTTCCACTCCATTCCTCTCTTTTTATCTTCCCTTCCACTCCATTCCTCTCTTTTAATCTTCCCTTCCACTCCATTCCTCTCTCTTTCTCTACCCTTCCTCACCCACCTTCTCTTTCTCTTCCCTTTCTCTCCACCTCTCTCTCTTTGTTACTTTTTTAGGACACAATGAAAACCATTTCAACAGTCACATGGTACATAATGTATAATTATGTCGATTTGTCTAATTTCAGGCCATGTTTTCGCCAGCTGGTTTCTCCATGTCTAACGTAGACCAGGTTAAGCCTCCTCTCTTTCCATTTCCTTCCTCTCCAACTGTCTCTCGTTAGCTTCCCTTCCTTTCCACTCCTCTCTTTTCCCTTCCTCTTCTCTCCACCCCTCTCTCTTTATCCTCTCTTCCTCTCTACCCCTCTCTCTTTATCCTCTCTTCCTCTCTACCCCTCTCTCTTTATCCTCTCTTCCTCTCCACCCCCCTCTCTTTATCCTCTCTTCCTCTCTACCCCTCTCTCTTTATCCTCTCTACCACTCTCTCTTTATCCTCTCTACCTCTCCACCCCTCTCTCTTTATCCTCTCTTCCTCTCTACCCCTCTCTCTTTATCCTCTCTACCCCTCTCTCTTTATCCTCTCTTCCTCTCCACCCCTCTCTCTTTATCCTCCTTTCCTCTCCTTTGTCTTCCCCTCCTCTCCTCATCATTCCTCTCTTTCCCTTCCCTGCCTTTCCACTCCTCTCTCTTCCCTTCCCTTCCTCTCCACCCGTCTCTTTTTATCTTCCCTCCCTCTCCCCCTCCCTCTTTCTTAGTTTTTTTTAATGCAACTTTGAAGGACACAATAAAAACCATTTCAACAGACACATGGTACACAGTGTTTAAATGGTCTATGTTCGGGCTGGGTTCTCCATGTCTAATGTAGACCAGGTAGGGGTTAATAAGCCTGCAGTTAACACTAATCTGTACCCATTGCATTTGCTGTACCCATTGCATGTGCTGTACTATAATGCAAACATCATGTCCAGGCTTGTACCACAGCACTGCTTATTGTCATTGTGGTATTTAACCAGCGGAGGAAAAAGTACTTAAGTGTCATACTTGAGTAAAAGTAAAGATACCTTGATAGAAAATGAATCACCAATAAAATACTTATTGAGTAAAAGTCTAAAAGTATCTGGTTTTAAATGTGTGATGGCTCTCTGATGGCGCAAATAAGTCTAGTGATCTGATATGGAGATGCACTGTCATTCTACATTCTACAATCATTCTACATCTCTTTTTATTTCTCACTTCCTCTGCTCTCTGTTTCTCATCCTTTCCTCTCCATTCCTCTCTCTTTCTCTTCCCTTCCTCTCCACACCTCTACTTCCCTTCCTCTCCACACCTCTACTTCCCTTCCTCTCTACACCTCTACTTCCCTTCCTCTCCACCTCTCTCTATTTCCCTTCCTCTCCATTCCTCTCTCTTTCTCTTCCCTTCCTCTCCACCCTTGCTTTCCTCTCCACCCCTCTCTATTTCCCTTCCTCTCCACTCCTCTCTCTTTCCCTTGCCTTCCTCTCCACCTGTCTCTATTTCCCTTCCTCTCCAACCTCCTCTCTCTTTCCTTGCCTTCCTCTCCACCTGTCTCTATTTCCCTTCCTCTCCAACCTCCTCTCTCTTTCCCTTGCTTTCCTCTCCACTCCTCTCTCTTTCCCTTGCCTTCCTCTCCACCCCTCTCTATTTCCCTTCCTCTCCAACCTCTTCTCTCTTTCCTTGCCTTCCTCTCCACCTGTCTCTATTTCCCTTCCTCTCCAACCTCCTCTCTCTTTCCCTTGCTTTCCTCTCCACTCCTCTCTCTTTCCCTTGCCTTCCTCTCCACCTCTCTCTATTTCCCTTCCTCTCCATTCCTCTCTCTTTCTCTTCCCTTCCTCTCCACCCTTGCTTTCCTCTCCACCCCTCTCTATTTCCCTTCCTCTCCACTCCTCTCTCTTTCCCTTGCCTTCCTCTCCACCTGTCTCTATTTCCCTTCCTCTCCAACCTCCTCTCTCTTTCCTTGCCTTCCTCTCCACCTGTCTCTATTTCCCTTCCTCTCCAACCTCCTCTCTCTTTCCCTTGCTTTCCTCTCCACTCCTCTCTCTTTCCCTTGCCTTCCTCTCCACCCCTCTCTATTTCCCTTCCTCTCCAACCTCCTCTCTCTTTCCTTGCCTTCCTCTCCACCTGTCTCTATTTCCCTTCCTCTCCAACCTCCTCTCTCTTTCCCTTGCTTTCCTCTCCACTCCTCTCTCTTTCCCTTGCCTTCCTCTCCACCTCTCTCTATTTCCCTTCCTCTCCATTCCTCTCTCTTTCTCTTCCCTTCCTCTCCACCCTTGCTTTCCTCTCCACCCCTCTCTATTTCCCTTCCTCTCCACTCCTCTCTCTTTCCCTTGCCTTCCTCTCCACCTGTCTCTATTTCCCTTCCTCTCCAACCTCCTCTCTCTTTCCTTGCCTTCCTCTCCACCTGTCTCTATTTCCCTTCCTCTCCAACCTCCTCTCTCTTTCCCTTGCTTTCCTCTCCACTCCTCTCTCTTTCCCTTGCCTTCCTCTCCACCCCTCTCTATTTCCCTTCCTCTCCAACCTCCTCTCTCTTTCCTTGCCTTCCTCTCCACCTGTCTCTATTTCCCTTCCTCTCCAACCTCCTCTCTCTTTCCCTTGCTTTCCTCTCCACTCCTCTCTCTTTCCCTTGCCTTCCTCTCCACCCCTCTCTATTTCCCTTCCTCTCCACTCCTCTCTCTTTCCCTTGCTTTCCTCTCCAACCCTCTCTCTTTCCCTTGCCTTCCTCTCCAACTCTCTCTATTTCCTTTCCTCTCCACTCCTCTCTCTTTCCTGTGCCTTCCTCTCCACTCCTCTCTCTTTCCCTTGCTTTCCTCTCCACCCCTCTCTATTTCCCTTCCTCTCCACTCCTCTCTCTCTTTCCCTTGCCTTCCTCTCCACCCCTCTCTATTTCCCTTACTCTCCAACCTCCTCTCTCTTTCCCTTGCCTTCCTCTCCACCCTCTCTACCCTTCCTCTCCACTCCTCTCTCTCTTTCCCTTGCCTTCCTCTCCACCCTCTCTATTTCCCTTCCTCTCCACTCCTCTCTCTCTTTCCCTTGCTTTCCTCTCCACTCCTCTCTCTCTTTCCCTTGCCTTCCTCTCCATCCCTCTCTATTTCCCTTCCTCTCCACTCCTCTCTCTCTTTCCCTTGCCTTCCTCTCCACCCCTTTCTATTTCCCTTCCTCTCCACACCTCTCTCTTTCCATTGCCTTCCTCTCCACCCCTCTCTATTTCCCTTCCTCTCCACTCCTCTCTCTCTTTCCCTTGCCTTCCTCTCCACCCCTCTCTATTTCCCTTCCTCTCCACTCCTCTCTCTTTCCCTTGCCTTCCTCTCCACCCCTCTCTATTTCCCTTCCTCGCCTTTACTCTCTCTTTCCCTTGCCTTCCTCTCCACCCCTCTCTATTTCCCTTCCTCTCCACTCCTCTCTCTTTCCCTTGCCTTCCTCTCCACCCCTCTCTATTTCCCTTCCTCGCCTTTACTCTCTCTTTCCCTTGCTTTCCTCTCCACTCCTCTCTCTATTTCCCTTGCCTTCCTCTCCACCCTCTCTATTTCCCTTCCTCTCCACTCCTCTCTCTCTTTCCCTTGCTTTCCTCTCCACTCCTCTCTCTCTTCCCTTGCCTTCCTCTCCACCCCTCTCTATTTCCCTTCCTCACCACTCCTCTCTCTTTCCCTTGCTTTCCTCTCCACCCCTCTCTATTTCCCTTCCTCTCCAACCTCCTCTCTCTTTCCTTGCCTTCCTCTCCACCTGTCTCTATTTCCCTTCCTCTCCAACCTCCTCTCTCTTTCCCTTGCTTTCCTCTCCACTCCTCTCTCTTTCCCTTGCCTTCCTCTCCACCCCTCTCTATTTCCCTTCCTCTCCAACCTCCTCTCTCTTTCCTTGCCTTCCTCTCCACCTGTCTCTATTTCCCTTCCTCTCCAACCTCCTCTCTCTTTCCCTTGCTTTCCTCTCCACTCCTCTCTCTTTCCCTTGCCTTCCTCTCCACCCCTCTCTATTTCCCTTCCTCTCCACTCCTCTCTCTTTCCCTTGCTTTCCTCTCCAACCCTCTCTCTTTCCCTTGCCTTCCTCTCCAACTCTCTCTATTTCCTTTCCTCTCCACTCCTCTCTCTTTCCTGTGCCTTCCTCTCCACTCCTCTCTCTTTCCCTTGCTTTCCTCTCCACCCCTCTCTATTTCCCTTCCTCTCCACTCCTCTCTCTCTTTCCCTTGCCTTCCTCTCCACCCCTCTCTATTTCCCTTACTCTCCAACCTCCTCTCTCTTTCCCTTGCCTTCCTCTCCACCCTCTCTACCCTTCCTCTCCACTCCTCTCTCTCTTTCCCTTGCCTTCCTCTCCACCCTCTCTATTTCCCTTCCTCTCCACTCCTCTCTCTCTTTCCCTTGCTTTCCTCTCCACTCCTCTCTCTCTTTCCCTTGCCTTCCTCTCCATCCCTCTCTATTTCCCTTCCTCTCCACTCCTCTCTCTCTTTCCCTTGCCTTCCTCTCCACCCCTTTCTATTTCCCTTCCTCTCCACACCTCTCTCTTTCCATTGCCTTCCTCTCCACCCCTCTCTATTTCCCTTCCTCTCCACTCCTCTCTCTCTTTCCCTTGCCTTCCTCTCCACCCCTCTCTATTTCCCTTCCTCTCCACTCCTCTCTCTTTCCCTTGCCTTCCTCTCCACCCATCTCTATTTCCCTTCCTCGCCTTTACTCTCTCTTTCCCTTGCCTTCCTCTCCACCCCTCTCTATTTCCCTTCCTCTCCACTCCTCTCTCTTTCCCTTGCCTTCCTCTCCACCCCTCTCTATTTCCCTTCCTCGCCTTTACTCTCTCTTTCCCTTGCTTTCCTCTCCACTCCTCTCTCTATTTCCCTTGCCTTCCTCTCCACCCTCTCTATTTCCCTTCCTCTCCACTCCTCTCTCTCTTTCCCTTGCTTTCCTCTCCACTCCTCTCTCTCTTCCCTTGCCTTCCTCTCCACCCCTCTCTATTTCCCTTCCTCACCACTCCTCTCTCTTTCCCTTGCTTTCCTCTCCACCCCTCTCTATTTCCCTTCCCCTCCAACCTCCACTCTCTTTCCCTTGCCTTCCTCTCCACCATCTCTATTTCTCTTCCTCTCCACTCCTCTCTCTCTTTCCCTTGCCTTCCTCTCCACCCCTCTCCATTTCCCTTCCTCTCCAACCTCCTCTCTCTTTCCCTTGCCTTCCTCTCCACCCTCTCTCTCTTTCCCTTGCCTTCCTCTCCTCCCTCTCTATTTCCCTTCCTCTCCACTCCTCTCTCTCTTTCCCTTGCCTTCCTCTCCACCCTCTCTATTTCCCTTCCTCTCCACTCCTCTCTCTCTTTCCCTTGCCTTCCTCTCCTCCCTCTCTATTTCCCTTCCTCTCCACTCCTCTCTCTCTTTACCTTGCCTTCCTCTCCACCCTCTCTATTTCCCTTCCTCTCCACTCCTCTCTCTCTTTCCCTTGCCTTCCTCTCCACCCCTCTCTATTTCCCTTCCTCTCCACTCCTCTCTCTTTCCCTTGCCTTCCTCTCCACCCTCTCTATTTCCCTTCCTCTCCACTCCTCTCTCTTTCCCTTGCCTTCCTCTCCACCCTCTCTATTTCCCTTCCTCTCCACTCCTCTCTCTTTCCATTGCCTTCCTCTCCACCCCTCTCTATTTCTTTTCCTCGCCACTCCTCTCTTTTTCCCTTGTTTTCCTCTCCACCCCTCTCTATATCCCTTCCTCTCCACTCCTCTCTCTCTTTCCCTTGCCTTCCACTCCACCCTCTCTATTTACCTTCCTCTCCACTCCTCCCTCTTTTGAAAACAAGTTCTGTAACTTTTTAGGACACAACTAAAACCATTTCAACAGACACATGGTACACAGCATATCGTTTTTTTAAATTTTATTTGCAGGCCATGTGATCTCCAACTGGTTTGTCCATGTCTAATGACCAGGTAGGGGTTAAGCTGGCGGACTAAATTCCACTCCATGGTGAAGGGTGTGTTTGATAAACTTCACCAACGGCGTGGAGTCGAGACCAGGCTTTGTGGAATCTAGCTCTGACTACATCGATTTGTCCATGGTCAATAATAAGTTATAGATTAGATCAGATTAAACTTTATTGTCATTGAACAAGTACAGCACAACAAAATGCAGTTAGCATCAGACCAGAAGTGCAAATAAAATATATAAGTAAAACAATTAAGTACAATGTATGTTATTAAGTGGGATGTATAAATGTGCAATGAAGGCAAATGGCAAGTACAAATGACAAGTCTTAATGTGAGATGAATGCAAATTGTAAGTGCAAGGAGGTACACAGCTGACATGCAGAGATAACAACAATGAGGTTACCGAGGTAGACATGTACATGAATAACTGAATAATGTCTAGGACCCTATTTTTTCCACTTCCTGTCTGACTGACGGTGCCCAAAGTAAACGGCCTGTTACTCAGGAACAGAAGCCAGGATATGCATATAATTGGTAGCATTGGATAGAAAACACTTTGAAGTTTGTAGAAATGTTGAAAAATAATGCATGAGACTATAACACAATTGATATGGTAGGAGAAAATCCAAAGAAAAACCAACTGGATTTCAAACAGAGGAAGTTTTTCAAAAAGTAAGTGATTATTTAATCACTATTTGTGATTTTATGAAGCCTGTGCTGGTTGAAAAATATGTTGATGTGGGGCGCCGTCCTCAAACAATCGCATGGTATGCTTTCGCTTTAAAGCCTATTGTAAATCGGACAATGCAGTTCAATTAATAAGAATTTAAGCTTTTAACAGATATAAGGTAATTGTATGTTACAAAATGTTTAATATCCATCATTTGTATGATTATTTTTTGAATTGCGCGCCCTCCAGTTTTCACCACCTGTTGCAGGGCATTCCGGTCAGCCACAGAGCATCCCCCAAACCACACTGTGGCACAGTTAGTTAGAATGCTCTCGACCGTGCAGCGGTAAAAGTTCACCAGGATCTTGGGAGACAGGTGGGCCTTCTTCAGCCTGCTCAAAAGGTACAGGCGCTGCTGACCCTTTTTGACCAGGGTTGAGGTGTTGAGGGTCCAGGAGACGTCATCAGAGATGTAGGCACCCAGGAATATGAAACTGGGCATCTGCTCCACCTCAGTGCCATCATTGAGAACTGGGGCATGGCTGCAGCTTTTAGACTTCCTGTAATCCACAATGACCTCCTTGGTTTTCTTCGCATTGAGGGCCAGGTTGTTGTCAGCGCACCATGCAGCCAGGTGTTTGACCTCCTCCCTGTAGGCTGACTCGTCATTGTCACTGATCAGCCCTACCACCATGGTGTCATCTGCGAACTTTACGATGGTGTTGGAACCGTGTACAGGATCGCAGTCGTGGGTGAAGACGGAGTACAGGAGGGGGCTCAGCATGCAGCCCTGTGGCACACCGGTGTTCAGGTTCAGGGTTGAGCAGGTGAAGTTGTCTAACCTGACAGACTGGGGTCTGTTGGTTAGGAAGTCCAAAGTCCAGTTACAGAGAGAGGGGCTGATCCCTAGGTCATGGAGTTTGGTGACCAGCCTAGATGGAATGACCGTATTGAATGCTGAGCTAAAGTCTATGAACAGCATTCTCACATAGGTGTTGGTTTTGTCCAGGTGGGTCAAGGCAGAGTGTAAAGCTGTGAAACACCCACCTTGTACTTACTGTGTGTTTGTCCTCCGTAGTTGTGTGCCTTTCTTTGTTTCCATACTTTTTCTTTAAACGTTCGTCAAACACAAACATTGGCTGTTTGCTCATTGCTGTTGCTCTAAGATGGCAACTCAGTGCAAGTGCGCAGGTGCCAATTGAATCTCAACAAGAAAACAGTCAGCTGTGATATTTGATTAACGTTTATTTTAAAAGTATGGACTTCAGCAAACAAAGAAATGCACACAACTACAGAGGACAAACATAGGTACAAGGTGGGCATTTCATAATTATTATAATTTTTAAATTATTGACTATGGGCAAATCGATGTAGTCTGAGCTAGATTCCACAAAGCCTGCTCTCGGCTCCACTCCATTGGGGAAGTTTGTTAGAAACGTCCTTCCACTAAGGTTAAGCCTGCAGTTAACACTAATCTTTACAAATTGGTACTTGGTATTTTATTAGCATGCCCATTAGCTGTTGCAAAATTACAATGAAGAGCAAAACATGCCGGTCTGTTCTGGGCCAGCAGCAGCTGAACTAGGTCTTTCCTTGCAGCGCTGGACCACACGACTGGACAATAATCAAGATTAGACAAAACTAGAGCCTACAGAACTTGGAGTGTGGTGTCACAAAAGCAGAGCATCTCTTTATTACGGCCAGACCTCTCCCCATCTGTAGAAGTAAAACTCCTTATATTCAGCAACTAGATAATTTTTTGTGTTTTTGTCATTTACGGCCAGACAGGGGCACAGTCCACTTAAAGAACAGCTGTAATGTTTACAACAATACTCATCTGAGCGGATTTAAAGGAAAATAGCATTTGTGTGTGCATGTGTGTGTGCATGTGTGTGAGCGACACCATACATAGCTGAACATTGACAGAGGATCAGCCACTACTCACCTTTTAAGTAGGCACCCTTGGCTTGTGCGATCTGGAACGCACAAGCTCCAAATCATTTATCTCTATTTTCCACACTTTTAGTACGTATTACACAATTTCTACACAACCGTTTGTGCAACACTAAAAAAGGCCATAAAGTAGGTGGCAGGTAGCCTAGCGGTTAAGAGCATTGGGCCAGTAACCAAAAGGTTGCTGGTTTGAATACCTGAGCTGACTAGGTGAAAAATCTGTGAACATACCATTGCGCATGTAAGAGCAACATGTAAGTTGCTCTGGATGAGAAAAATAATGCAAAATAAACTTCTCCACCTGTAAAAATACTACAGTTTACTATAGAATACTATACTTCACACTGTAGTATCCCTCAGTCATGTGTATTATTCACGTAGAAAACTATAGTAAATACTGCACTTTTTTAACTATAGTAAATACTATATAATTACATCTATCGACAGGTTATGGAAAATTTACTCTTTTAGTATTTCTCCAGCAGGTTTCCTCAAGGAGAAAGCCTCCTTCTATGTCAAAGATAGTAAAACAAAAACACTATTGTAAATTCTACAGTAACACCAGCAAAAACAATACGGCAAAAACTACAGTACTGTATATTACAGTCTGCAGAAACACTACAGTTTATACAACAGTATACTACAATCTGCAAAAACACAACATTAATTACTACAGTATGTACTACACATTTCTTTACTACAGTATTTATACTATAGTTAATTAACTGTAAATACTACAGTATGCTACAGTCTGCAAAAAAACTACAGTGAATAATACAGTATATAAATATATTAATACTACAGTATTTAGACCATAGTATAATATAGTATTTTTTATGTTGGTTACACTGGCTGATTACTAAAGGTTTCTGTTGTGTGTAGAAACTGTGAACAACCATCAGACCTAGGCTATACCCTCTGACAGAACAATCAGAGTAAAAATCTTGTTGGTGCTTAATCAAATCCTGATGGTAATAAATGTTACACTGCAAGGCCCATTGCGTCTAATTGGCTCTTAATTTGACATCTACAAATCATGAGTGGCATGGGGTGGTTGGGTTTGCGCCAGGTAGAGGGAGGTTTAGGCAGAGGTGAGGTGAGACTGAGTAATTGAGGACCCCTCGGTCTATGCGTCATAGTCCTCTCAAACAAGCCGACATGTTTAGGACCTGATTTGACTCAGTCTGGAGTAATAACTCACACACACTATGGAACGAGCCAGAAAGAAGTGCCTCCTTTGTATGGCATGTACCT
This sequence comes from Oncorhynchus kisutch, assembly GCF_002021735.2. NCBI lineage: Eukaryota > Metazoa > Chordata > Actinopteri > Salmoniformes > Salmonidae > Oncorhynchus > Oncorhynchus kisutch. Next base: position 24,407,298 of record NC_034198.2, on the reverse strand, counting down.
GCCTGTGTAGCTTTTATTTTCGTTTAATGATGCTCATTTCGTTTTTCTTTCATTCCTACATCTATCACCCACAGAGCACTTCAATCCCATGACGTTTAACATTTAACTACTGCTCCCTTTCATTTCTCATAAGTGCAAATTGTTTGCGGCTTTTTATGATAGTTTTATGATGGTGCCAACTTTCCAGTGTTTGGACTGACTCGTCACAGCAAGCCATGGCAAGGAGGATTGATTGATGAGGCTCTAGAACCACTGGAACACCACAGCATTATAAGTGGGGTCAATAGACGGCTGTTGCATTCTGTGGTTTGGGGTAAAGATGACGAACATTCTGAATACAGAATCGATCAAATGCATTACAGTATACAGAGCACCTCGCTTATATTTAGGGACATCTGTGGCTTGTCCCTAGGGTTAAGAAGGAGATTTTGCATTTGACCATCAATGTATTGTTTTGTTGTAACGGGGGTTCCAACATTTCAGTAGAGTTTCTCTGAAACAAAAGTAAATTGTGAACCATGTATCCTTGTGAGAGACAGAGAGACTCTCAAATAGCCAATGTTCTGCGCAATGTTTGAATTATAGCATGTGAAAGTACTTGTCCTCCTATCAAGAACGCAGGGAAAATACGAAAGAGAAAAAATGGTAGGTGAATAATATTAGCTATAGGATAAGTCTGTTAGACCAAAATCAATCTCCCATTATCTCCTCTTTACTGGTCATTTATCAGACGAAAGGGCTCTCTAGGCCTTAGACCCACTGTCTCTCTTCCACCCCTTTTTTCCCACCCTCTATATCCCAAATGGCACCCTAATCCCTATATAGTGCATTACTTTTGACCAGGGCCTATAGGGCTTTAAAAACACCACAAGGACCAGAGGATGAAATAGAGAATAGCCCTTTCATCTGTTAATAGGGACCGGACCAATTGTTCTCCCCTCTCAGCCCAATTGCCCCTCACCCCCTCCTCTCTCTCCGTTATACATGTAATTGAGGCCCAGGTTTGCGGTGGAAGTGTAGGCCAGGGGAAAGGCGGAAGGAGAATTCCTATATCCTTTCTGGCCATATGAAGGTAATTCACTACACCCTGAAATGTTCTATTGAGATGAATTCTCCCCCCCCCCCCCTTGTTCTCTCTTCCCCCAACCCTGCTGCTCCCACTTCCCTTTATCCCTGTCTTAAAGACAATGTGCTTTTACAACAAGTAATTACAGGGTTAATGACTGATTTGATGGGCCTGTGAAAAGAGGTGTAAACCTCATTGTCAGGCCTTGGTGGAGAAAGAGTAGTGAGTTCAGTTGGTTGAGCTCTCAAGAGGTCGGTAGGGATTAGGGTACTTGTGGCCTCTCATGAGCAAAGGCGGAAAGAGGATCCCCTCTTTGATTCTGCTTTTCTCAAATTCTCATTCAAATGTATCTTAGTTATTTAACTCAGTTGTCTTATAGAAGGATGTGTTATTTGCATTTGCATTGATTGTTGTTTTTCTTTTCTTTTTTTTACATTCAACACTTTATACCGAAATGAATATATGTACTGGAGAATTTTGAAATGAAGGCACACAACTACAGTACAGATTTCTACAGTATTCTGTGTTCGTAAACTCACCATCACAATTTAAACGATATCACCACCAAAGATATGGTTGGTGGCCCAACATTGTTTATCTCCATTGATCAATACATGAAGAGTAATTTAAGAAGTTGAATGAGGAACCCCTTTTGCCACCCTGTAGACTAGATATCATAGCCATGCATTTCAAGAATATTGTCAGGCATTACATGCATTTGATCAAAGATACAAATGTACAGTGCCTTCAGGAAGTATTCAGACCCACATTCTGTTACGTTACAGGCTTATTCTAAAATGGATTTAAAAAATAAATACATTTCAGCAATCTACACACAATACCCCAAAATGACAAAGCAAAAATAGGTTTTAAGAAATATTTGCTCATTTATAATTAAAAAAAACTGAAATATCACATTTACATTAGTATTCAGACTCTTTACTCAGTACTTTGTTGAAGCACCTTTTGCAAGTGACTACAGCCTCGAGTCATCTTGGGTATGACGCTACAAGCTTGCCACGCCTGTATTTGGGGAGTTTCTCCCATTGTTCTCTGCAGATCCTCTCTAGCTCTGTCAGGTTGGATGAGGAGTGTTGCTGCACAACTATTTTCAGGACTCTCCAAATATGTTCGATTGGGTTCAAGTCTGGGCTCTGGCTGGGCCAATCAATGACATTCAGAGACCTGTCCCGAAGCCACTCCTGTGTTCTCTTGGCTGTGTGCCTAGGGTCATTGTCCCGTTGGAAGGTGAACCTTCCTCCCAGTCTGAGGTCCTGAGAGCTCTGGAGCATGTTTTCATCAAGCATCTCTCTATACTTTGCTCCGTTCATCTTTCCCTCGGACCTGACTAGTCTCCCAGTCCCAGCCACTGAAAAACATCCCCCCAGCAGGATGCTGCCACCACCATGCTTCATTGGACGGATGGTGCCAGGTTTCCTCCAAATGTGACACTTGGCATTCAGGCCAAAGTGTTCAATCTTGGTTTCAGCAGACCAGAGATTCTTGCTTGTCATGGTCTGAGAGTCTTTAGGTGCCTTTCGGCAAACTCCAAGCGAGCTGTCATGTGCCTTTTACTGAGGAGTGGTTTCCGTCTGGCCACTTTACTACCATAAAGGCCTGATTGGTGGAGTGCTGCAGAGATGGTTGTCCTTCTGGAAGGTTCTCCCGTCTCCACAGAGGAACTCTAGAGCTCTTTCAGACTGACCATCGGGTTCTTGGTCATCTCCCGGACCAAGGCTATTTCCCCAATTTGCTCAGTTTGGCCAGGAGGCCAGCTCTAGGAAGAGTCTTGGAGGTTCCACACTTCTTCCATTTAAGATTGATGGAGGCCACTGTGTTCTTGGGGATCTTCAATGCTGAAAAATGTTTTGGGTACCCTTCCCAAGATCTGTGCCTCGACACAATCTTGTCTCGGAACTCTACGGACAATTCCTTCGACCTCATGGCTTGGTCTTTGCTGTGACATGCACTGTCAATTGTGGGACCTTTAATAGACAGTTGTGTGCCTTTCCAAATCATGTCCATTCAATTGAGTTTACCACTGGATGGACTCCAATCAAGTTGTAGAAACATCTCAAGGATGATCAATGGAAACAGGATGCACCTGAGCTCAATTTCGAATCTCATAGCAAAGGGTCTGAATGCTTATGTAAATAAGTTATTTCTGTAGGGGTTTGTAATAAATTTGCTAACATTTCCAAAAATCTGTTTTCACTTGTGTGGGGTATAGCGTGTCGATTGCTGCATTTTTTTTATTGTTTATTTAATCCATTTTGGAATAGGGCTGTAATGTAACAAAATGTGGAAAAAGGCACTGTACATAATGTTTTTCATTTTCTTACTTAACCTTTATTTAACTAGGCACCTACATGTATGTCTGAAATACATTTAAGGAATTACATGCATTTTAGCAATGATGCAAATCTATTTATGTAACGGTAAATATACAGATTTTTTTTTTTTGTATCGGAAACCATCTTGGCTAACCGTGGGGCAAAACAATTTACTTATTTACTTACTCACTTTTCTTTGCTAGAAATGAAGGCTGTCTCCAAATGAGTAAGTTGAATGTGCAGTGACCTCTCTGAGGCGGTTACAACTTTTGCTTGGTGGGGCACAGCCAGTAGCTCCACATGGTATAGGAGGAAGGAGAGAGAAGAACACATGACAGACACAAACCCAAACGACCCTGCCTCTGCCATCTCTCCATCCACCTGCCACCTCTAGAACCCATCTCCTCTAGAACCACCCTAATACCAGAGACTTCCTGCTGAGAAACACCATGGCAACCAAATAACCTCCTATTGATTGGCCAAGCTGTTACAAATTAGACATTAGACAGCTTCATAAACACAGTCATTAGCATATAAAGAGATGAGCGGAGGGCACAAAGGGGAGAAGGGAGATCATTTGGGGACATCCTAAAGTTCCCTTAGGCCTTTTGTAACGATTGCTGAGGGCCCACCAGGGTCCCTGAACACACACAGGCAGCCACAAGGTGCCCAGACCAGACTCTGTCCTCACAGTCGTTTATCAGTCTACCTGCAGGCTATTGGAAGGAGGGTGAGTAGTGAGGCAATGACAGGGGCCACAGCTGGGAGACACTGCCCTAGGCCAGATAGGGTGCAGCTCAGGTCAACCCTAACCCCAGCCATAGCAATACCCCAGATTCATGTCCACATCCCTGTTCAACAGTGAGCCTAACCAAAACCCTAAACCTAACCATAAGAATAACCCTAGCTTGGAAGATAGAAGATGGTGCTGCAGTGGATAGGTGGACAGGTCTTATGGGCTGCTGACCAATTATGCTATTTTATGTTGTTTTTTACTCTGATCTTTTTTTTACATAATATTTCCGCCCTCATTTCCTATGACAGAAAACAGCTTCTGGACAGTATAACATTGATCATTAACCTTGATTTGGATGAAGATTTCTACTTCAAAAAGTCGGCAGCTATGGACGTACTGCTCATTCTGAACCAGGTCCTAATCCTCGGGATTTGAAAGAGAAAGAGACGGCTAAAGAGAGGCAAATGAGTGGGCTCCTTGACGAGACTACGTTGTCGAGTTAAGAAACCGCCTCTATCGTCCTTTCTATTGGTGAAAGTACAATCACTGGAGAACAAACTGGATGAGCTCCGTTGGAGACTATCCTATCAATGGGACCTGAAGATTTGCAATATCCTATATTACTCAGAGTCGTGGCTGAACAAAGACATGGATAATATACATCTATCTGGTATTTCTGGTGCGCAATCTATGATGTTTAGGAAGTCTCAAGGTTTTGCTTGCCTGAGTTAGAATACCTCATGATAAGCTGCAGACCATACTATTTACTAAGATAGTTTTATATATTTGTTGTACTAAGACTGCACTCAACGAGGTGTATAAGGCCATTAGCAAAGAAGAAAATGTACATCCAGAGGAGGAGCTCCTAGTGGCCGTTGATTTTAATGAAACTGAAATACGTCTGAAATACGTCTTACCTCATTTTTACTAGCATGTCACCAGGGCAACTAGAAGGGATAAAACTCTAGATCACCTTTACTCCACACACAAACACATACAAAACTATCCTTCACCCTCCATTTGACAAATCTGACCATAACTCTATTCTCCTGATTCCTGCTTACAAGAAAAACTAAAACAGGAAGTACCAGTGACGCGCTTAGTAGATGCTAAGCTACAGTACAGCTTCGCTAGCACAGACTGGAATATGTTAATTGATTCACACGATAACATTGAGGAGTTGACCACATCAGTAAAGGGCTTCATTAGAAAATGCATCGATGATGTAATTCCCACAGTGACCGTGCATACATATTCCAACCAGAAAACATGGATTACATACATCCTTTTCAAGGAGCGGGACACTTATCCAGACGCTTATTCGAAATCCCACTACGACCTCAGATGAGCCATCAAGCATTCAAAAGGTCAATACAGGACTAAGATTGAATCCTACCACGCAGGCTCTTATGCTCGTCAGATGTGGCAGGGCTTGCTAACGATCATGTATTGCAAAGGCAAACCCATCCGTGAGCTGCCCAGTGACCCGAGCCTACCAGACGAGCTAAACTCCTTCTATGCTCGCTTCAAGGCAAGCAACACTGAACCACGCATGAGACCACCAGCTGTTCTGGACGACTGTGTGATCTCGCTCTTTGAAGCTGATGTGACTAAGATCTTTAAACAGATTAACATTCACAAGGCCACAGGGCCAGACAGATGACCAGGACTTGTACTCAGAGCATGCGCTGGAGAGCTTGAGAGTGTCTTCACTGACATTTTCAAACTCTCCCTGACCCAGTCTGTAATACCTCAGGTTTCAAGCAGACCACCATAGTCCCTGTGCCCAATAATGTTAAGGTAACCTGTCTAAATGACTATCGCCCCAAAGCACTCACATCTCACATTGAAATGCTTGTCATATCAAATCAAATGTTATTCGTCACATACACATATTTAGCCGTTGTGCCTTCTTCACCACACTATCTGTGTGGGGGGACCATTTCAGATCGTCAGTGACATGTACGCCGAGGAACTTGAAGCCTTCCACATTCTCCACTGCAGTCCCGTCAATGTGGATAGGGGAGTGCTCTCTATGCTTTTTCCTGAAATACACAATTTGCTCCTTCAGTGAAGTGGAGGTGCTGCTTTCCCTTCACCACCTGGAGGCAGCCCGACAGGAAGTCCAGGACCCAGTTGCAAGGGGTGTGGTTCAGACCCATGTCCCAAGCTTGATGATGAGCTTGGAGGGTACTATAGTGTTGAAGGCTGAGCTGTAGTCAATTAACAGCATTCTTACATAGGTATTCCTCTTGTCCAGGTGGGATAGGGCAGATCTATTGGGGCGTTTAGGGTGCCAGGTAAGGTAGGTGGTCTAGCTTCTCAAAGAACTTCATTATGACAGAAATGAGTGCTACGGGGTGCGATAGTCGTTTAGTTCAGTTACCTTTGCTTTCTTGGGTACAAGTGTTTAGCTTGTCTGGGAGCTAGATGTCAGTGTCCGCAACGTGGCTGGTTTTCCCTTTGTAATCTGTGATTATCTGGAGATCCTGCGACATTATACCTGTTTGATTGTCGTGGCTCATATCAACACGATCATCCCAGACACCCTGGACCCACTCCAAGTCACATATCTTCCCAACAGATCCACCGATGGAATTTCTATTGCACGCCACACTGCCTTCTCCCACCTGGAGAAGAGGAAAACCTACTTGAGAATGCATTTTATTGACTACAATACAGCTAAGCGTTCAAGTTCACTACTACCAAATCAAAATCAAATCAAATGTTATTTGTCACATGCGCAGAATACAACAGGTGTCGACCTTACAGTGAAATGCTTACTTACAAGCCCTTAACCAACAATGCTTTAAGAAGTTTTAATTTTGTTGTGCACAAGCAATTTTTCTCGTGTTATTTTTACATTGGTAAATTAGTTTAGCCTGTTATCCCTAACCCCATTGATTTTGTTAGTCACTCTCACTCAGATATCATGAGATGGCAAAATGTGTATAATTGCAAGAAATCTGCTTTAAAATAATACAATTTATAAAAACCTATTTTTCCTTTGTCATTATGGGGTATTTTGTGTAGATTGATTAGGGGGAAAACGATTTAATCCATTGAAAATTAAGTTTGCAAAATTGAGTCCCTGAGCTGACAAGGTACAAAATCTGTTGTTCTGCCCCTGAACAAGGCAGTTAACCCACTCTTCCTAGGCCATCGTTATACAGTAATTAAGAATTTGTTCTTAATTAACTGACTTCCCTAACTAAGTAAAAAATGATTGGGTATGATATAACAAGCTTGGCACACCTGTATTTAGCAAGTTTATCTCATTCCTCTCTGCAGATCCTCTGATCAGTTTGGATGGGGAGAGTCGCTGCACAGCTATTTTTAGGTCTCTCCAGAGATGTTCGATCGGGTTCAAGTCCGGGCTCTTGCTGGGCCACTCAAGGACATTCAGAGACTTGACCCGAAGCCACTCCTGCATTATCTTGGCTGTGTGCTTAGGGTCATTGTCCTGTTGGAATGTGACCATTCACCCAAATCTGAGGTACTGAGTGCTCTGGAGCAGGTTTTCATCAAAGATCTGTCTGTATTTTGCTCCATTCATCTTTCCATTGATCCTGACTAGTCTCCCAGTCCTTACTGCTGAAAAACATCCCACAGCATGATGCTGCCACCACCATGCTTAACCTTAGGGATGATACCAGGTTTCCTCCAGACATGACAATTGTCATTCAGCCCAAAGAGTTCAATTGTGGTTTCAGAACAGAGAATCTTGTTTCTCACAGCCTGAGAGTCCTTTTTTTGCCTTTTGACATCTGCCTTTTACTGGGGATTGCTTCCGTCTGGCCACTCTACAATAAAGGCATGATTGGTGGAGTGCTGCAGAGATGGTTGTCCTTCTGGAAGCTTCTCCCATCTCCTCAGAGGAACTCTGGAGCTGTCAGAGTGACCATCCCCCGATTACTCAGTTTGACTGGGCGGCTAGCGGCCAGCTCTAGGAAGATTCTTGGTGGTTCCAAACTTCCATTTAAGAACGATGGAGGCCACTGTGTTCTTGGGGACCTGCAATGCAGAAAAGTTTTTCTACCATTCCTCATATCTGTGCCTCGACACAATCCAGTCTTGGAGCTCTACGGACAATTCCTTCAACCTCATTGCTTGGTTTTTGCTCTGACATGCACTGCCAACTGTGGGACCTTATATATGTCCATGTCATGTCCAATCAATTTAATTTACCGCAGGTGGCCTCCAAGCAAGTTGTAGAAACATCTCAAGGACGATCAATGGAAACGCCTATTGGGCGGCGCACAATTGGTCCAGCATCGTCCGGGTTAGGGGAGGGATTGTAAGGGGGGGCTTTACAAGTAGGCAGTCATTCAAAATTTGAATTTGTTCTTATCGGACTTGCCTAGTTATATAAAAGTCAAATAAAAAATGTATGAAATAAATAAAAACAGGATGCACCTTAGCTCAATTTTGAGTCTCATAGCAAATGGTCTGAATACTTATGTAAATAAGGTATTTCTTTTTTTATATACATTTGCCAACATTTCTTAACCTGTTTTCACTTTGCCATGATGTGGTGTTTTGTTTAAATCAGTGAGGATTTTAAAAATGTAATCAATTTTAGAATATGACTGTAACGTAACAAAATGCAGGAAGGGGTCTGAATACTTTCCGAATGCACTGTAAATGTACATTTTGTGTCACTGGCCGACATGTGATACCCCATAATGTCAAGAAGGAAATCTGCTTTTCGATTTTTTAAATAAAAAATTAAAAGATTAAATGTCTTGAGTCAATAAGAATTCAACCCCTTTGTTATGGCAAGCCTATAGTTCAGGAGTATAATTTTGCTTGTCAAGTTACATAATAAGTTGCATGAACTCACTGTGTGCAATAATATTACTTAACATGATTTATGAATGACTACCTCATCTCTGTGCCACACACATACAATTATCTATAAGGTCCCTCAGTCGAGCAGTGAATTTCAAACACATATTCAACCACAGACCAGAGAGGTTTTCCACTGTCTTGCAAAGAAGGGCACCTACTGGTAGATGGATAAAAAGGGAAAAAGCAGACATGCCTTTGAGCATGGTGAATTTATTAATTAAACTTTGGATGGTGTATCAACACACCCAGTCACTACAAAGATACAAGCGTCCTTCCTAACTCAGTTGCGGGAGAGGACAGAAATCTCTCATGGAATTCACTATGAGGCTGATTGTTAATTTAAAATCCAACACAACACATCACTAAGTACCACCATATTTTCAAGCATGTTGGTTGCTGCATCATGTTATGGGTATACTTGTCATCGGCAAGAACTAGGGCGTTTTTATTTTAGCATAGAAACATACATAATAGAGTTAATCATGTCTGCTTGGCCTCCCAGGTGGCGCAGTGGTTAAGGGCGCTATATTGCAGCGCCAGCTGTGCCACCAGGGAATCTGGGTTCGCGCCCAGGCTCTGTCGTAACTGGCCGCGACCAGCAGGGCGCAGTGCGCGCTAACCAAGGTTGCCAGGTGCACAGTGTTTCCTCTGAGACATTGGTGCGGTTGGCTTCCGGGTTGGATGCACGCTGTGTTAAGAAGCAGTGTGGCATGGTTGGGTTGTGTATCGGAGGACGCATGACTTTCAACCTTCGTCTCTCCCGAGCCCGTACGGGAGCGATGAGACAAGATAGTAGCTACTAAACAATTGGATACCACAAAATTGTGGGAGAAAACGGGGAGAATTTATTTTTATAATAATAAAAAAATGGTTTAAATCATGTCTGCTTTATCCTAACCCTAGCTTCATCAGGGTCAGGGTAGCACGCGTTCCAGCAGGTATATCTCACTTGTTACCCCCAAAGCCAATTCCTTCTTTGGCTGCCTCTCCTTCCAGTTCTCTGCTGCCAATGACTGTAACGAACTACAAAAACCTCTGAAACTGGAAACACTTATCTCCCTCACTAGCTTTAAGCACCAATTGTCAGAGCAGCTCACAGATCACTGCACCTGTACATAGCCCATCTATAAATAGCCCAAACAACTACCTCTTCCCCTACTGTATTTATTTATTTATTTATTTTGCTCCTTTGCACCCCAGGATTTCTACTTTGCATACTAATCTACTGTCATCTACAATCCAGTGTTTTAATTGCTATATTGTATTTACTTCGCCAACATGGCCTATTTATTGCCTTTACCTCCCTTAGCTCACCTCATTTGCTCACATTGTATGTATACTTATTTTTTTACTGTATTATTGAATGCATGTTTGTTTTACTCCATGTGTAATTCTGTGTTGTTATATGTGTTGAACTGCTCAGCTTTATCTTGGCCAGGTCGCAGTTGTAAATGAGAACTTGTTCTCAACTTGCCTATCTGGTTACATAAAGGTGAAATAAAAATAAATACAAATCCTCATCATCATCACCATCATCGTCACCACCATCCTTATATGGTAGCTAATATCCTGACAATATATCTAAGGTCATTAGCCACATGTAAGGCAAGCTTACAATTTAACCACTGTAACCGAGCAACCTGAGGTTAAACAACATTCAATCGATACATTCCCCTGTACATCCACTAGATCAATTCTTATAATGAGTTTCAATGAGAACAGACATCGTTAAAAGGCTGTTTGTGTTAACGAGATGTACATCCCAAGGTCCCAGTACGTTTAAAGCCAGCTCAATGCATCTGCTCTATGTGAATCTGATGGCCAATTATTATTGATCCAGAGGGTTCGGACATGGGTGGATTCACCACCTGGCAATTCTGGCAAATGCCAGAAGGACCGGACCATCTTTTATTGGCTGGCTGAAATGGACAAACATTACATGTAAAAATAGAATGGACATAGCCAGATGCCCATGAGCCAGTTTTTTTGTGTGACTTTTGCACTATTTCGCTGTTGTCATGATTGTCTATATTGATCATTTGGCTGACCAATGGGCAACTGAAAAAGCATGTGCGAACAAGGAGGCCTACTAACCTGACTCAGTTACATCAGCTCTGTCCCGGAGGAATGGGCCAAAATTCACCAACTTATTGTGGGAAGGTACCCAAAACATTTGACCCAAGTTAAACAATTTAAAGGCAATGCTGCCAAATACTAATTGAGTGTATGTGAACTTCTGACCCACTGGGAATGTGAGGAAAGAAATAAAAGCTGAAATAAATAATTCTCTCTACTATTATTCTGACATTTCACATTGTTAAAATAAAGTGGTGATTCTAACTGACCTAAAACAGGAATATTTATTAGGATTAAACGTCAGGAATTGTGAAAAACTGAATTTAAATGTATTTGGCTAATGTGTATGTAAACTTCTGACTTCAATTGTACAATAGGTACCATTGACTTGCGTTGATTGCCCTTCCTACTTTATTAAAAACGGATTACTATTTTGATCTCTAACCAAGTGGATTATTTATCTTTAGGTTCCCTACTGGTATATATAAAAATGTTCAGAGCTTCATTAGATTATTACCTCATTAGATTATATATTTAACTTTCTCTAAATGACATTTTAGATTAATGGGTTTCAAAATCTTTCTGTTGGAGTGACTCAAAACTTTGAGATTAGACAGATTATATTTTTAGTTTAGCAAGACTCCACAGAAAGTGTTGAAGAAAAATGTTGGTGACAAAGCGTTTTCTGTGAGAATTACAGGAGGGTGCATTTAACTCCAAACCAGTCTATTTGTGTTTATTCATTCACAACTAGGATGTGTAACACTTTATTTTAAGGGTTGGTAATAAACCATTTATAAGGCATTTTTAAATGGTGTTTGCCATTTATAAATCATTACTGTCACATTAATGAATCATGTACTAATCATTAGCAAGTATTTTTGCAGTCCCTAATCTAAAGGGAGTGATATTTATACTTTATAAATACTTTGTAAATGTTTTGAGTGATGAGTGTAATTTCTCACAGAAGGATGGGCACGCCATTGGTAGACATTCCCGCTGTACCTGGTAAAAGAACAAGCACACAGCACGGGATTTTTAAAGGGAATACTCAAATCAAATCAAATCAAATCAAATGTATTTATATAGCCCTTCGTACATCAGCTGATATCTCAAAGTGCTGTACAGAAACCCAGCCTAAAACCCCAAACAGCAAGCAATGCAGGTGTAGAAGCAGCATATATATACAATACTGTATATATAGCTTAAATAACACTTACAAATGTGGGATTAATGATGAATACTTGGTGAGCAAACGGTTTGTATATGCCTTCTAAATGGTTTGTTATGGGCCGTTCAAATAAAGGTTCACCCTAGGAGGTTGCCGGGCCCAGCACAGGTAGTGTGGTGCCTGGTCTTCAGGTACCAGTAATGCCAGGGTTAGCTGCACAGACTCCTTAGCTGCTGCTGCAGCAGTTAAGTGTAGTGGACGTAGGGTGAAAACACACACAGATAGAGAAAGAGACACACACACTGACACATGTACTATCAGTTTATTGATATTCTGGCTCTATATTATATATGTAATAGTAATTAACCCTTAGGATAAGGGGGGGACATGTTTGACAGCCAGGCACTTATATTTGCAATATAAGTAATTACACTTTCATAAGGTATTATGAGCCAATGGTTATCTATTAGGCATTTAATCAGTAATCTTTCTTCTTTATCTAATAAATGTGTTTATTAATTCACATCTAGGATGTTGCCGGGCCCAGAACAGGCAGTGTGTTCCCCTGGTTTTCTGATACCAGTGCTGTGGGAAAGGATGCTAGGCTTAGCAGAGACAGCTCAGAGGTGAGTGCAGTGAGACAGAGTGACAACAGAGGAGAACAAGGAGAATTAGAAACATACAGACAGTGAATGACATACCAACGGACAGACAGACAGTCAGACAGAGAGTGAGAGAGAGAGAGACAGCAGATGTAGAGGCATACTCCACAACAGGGAGGCAATAACATAGGCAACTATAGTATGGCACTACTGTACCAACTCGGTGGCCTTGTGTCCACCCTGAGATTGGAAGGTTATGATTTCAATCCCTGTCTGAGTCATACCAAAGAATGTAAAAATGGGACCTGATGCCTTTCCACTTGGCACTCAGCATTAAGGAGATAGATTGTGGGTATGGCCCAGCGGTATACTAGCATCCTGTCCAGGGGGTGTACTTGCACACTACAGAAACAGGAGATAAGCTCCTGTTCCTATTAGCCATTCCGACTTGCACAAGCCAAGGCTACTTACTTACTTTTAGTACATTATACTGCAACAGTCCTCCTTATTTTAGACTAATCAGAAAACAAGTGCCTTTGAGATGACAGGGCTTTGGGTGAACGGTGTCCGGCAAAAGAAAACAGAGAGAAAACATCCCAGGGACACAAGAGAAGAGAGAGAAGGGAGAGGAGAGAGAAAGCTCTCTGAGGGGGAGAGAGCACGGTGCCCCAAAGTGCTTTAGACACTTGAAAGTCTTTGTCTGGTGGAGCCCTGGGGTAACCAATCCCCACTCAGGATGAGGACCATTGGTCCAGGAAGTAAACAAGGACATGGAAACAGAAGGAAGTGTTTAAGTCAGTGGAGGATGGATGGGATGGATGTATGGTGGATAAAAGAGGTGGGTTGTGGGAGATGAGGGGCGTTAATCAAATGAAGAAGAAGTTTGGCGGAGCAATGTGGAGGAAGAACGAGGGGGAGGAGGGGGAGGAAGTGGGGAGGAAGAACGAGGGGTGGAGAGGATGTGAAAGCTGAAGGACAGATAATTGATAACAGATTACATAGTCATTAGTCTCAGGTGCAAGCTGAGCTACTCACCAGGATGTTGAAATCCTGAGCTAATTGCACAATGGGTAACATAGGCCCTGACTGGGGATCTTTTGTTACTCCACGTCTGCATCCCAAATGGTACCCTATGCCCTATATAGTACACTACTTTTGAACAGGGCACATAGAGTTCTGGTCAAAAGTAGTGCACAACTGTATGTAAATAAATAGGATACCATTTCGGGACAATAGCCAGGGTTCCATCTCCAGACAGCCTGGCCATTAGACGAGTCATTATAATCCAATTGTCGGGACTGGGAGACAAAGACAGGCAGCATCTGAGAATGGGCTTTGGTCATTTGTCAAAGTCCAGTGCGTAGATGAATATGAATAGAAATATTGAATATGTAATTATTTAGCTCGAACATTAGGGTGAAAGTCTTTGATTTGTAGAAGTTTTGAAGCTGGATTCTGCTGGAATACGCATACACAGTTCTTAGGGGGAGAGAGAGAGGGGGAGAGAGAGAGAGGGAGAGAGAGGGAGAGAGAGAGAGAGAGAGAGAGAGAGAGAGAGAGAGAGAGAGAGAGAGAGAGAGCCTAATGGTTAGAGCTAATAATTTCCCTGTTAGCAGCTGCATGTTGCAGTCTGAGGAAGAGCAAGGGAGCCAACCCATATGTGAAAGGCTGCGTTGAGTACAGAAAATGATGTTGTCAAGCAAAACAAATGTGTATATGGTGAATTGATGACAGAATTAATACACTATATTTGTTATTGTCGCTTTTCACATTTATGTATTTCCCGATAATGTTCTACACCCATCATAAATCCCCCCTATCCCTCCATCCTTCTCTCCTCTCTGTCCAATCCAGGGATAGCAGGAAGTCTCCAGATGGTTTAACACTTGTCAGCGTGACCCTGTGACCCCAGATGCTGTCCAGATGCAGGTCAGTTGTGGGGTGTGGGCCTCTGTCCAACTGACTTATGGCCCATCGTAAAAACTCTCAATGGAAAGAAAGGAGAGAGCCAAACTCTAGACACCACCTAGCAGAATGAGCCGCATGAAATCGCCAAAAGATTGAATTCCAGAGTTCCGAAGTTCAGCCTTTGCTTCGTAGGTTGTGCTTGGTCTGTTTTTTATGGTGTCACCAGTGGTAAACTCAACACGTTAGTCTGAGACAAGCCACGTCACAAGGTGTTCTTACTCAATGTATGGTTAAGAAGTGAGGGGCAGGTTATAGTTTCCTAAAGGTTCCAAAGAGAACAAGAAAACAATGCACTTTAGTATGGTATGAGTGTTAATAACAATTGCCATATTCTAGCACATCTCTTGGAAAAAACAACAGATTACAAACCATTGACTAGTGGAGATTGGATTGGATTTATGCAGACTTCAAAAAGGACCTCAGTGTCACCTTTATCCTGCATAACATAACAAAAGCAGACTCTATCCAGTTATTGTGAATCCATACAGATATACTGTTGACTATCCCAATGGACACACTCCACTCCATGAATTGGCCTACGTAGCAGAAGCGACCATACCATCTGTCAAGTGAACAAGTGCTGCTGTATAAATGTATAAGGTGCAGCATCGAGTCGAGTCAGACTGCTCGTTTAAAGACATCTAACGTGGTTCTGTTTTACTTTTGTAATTAACCACCGTGGTTTCAATGGTCCCTGAGCGGAGGATGACTGGGCTAATAGAAATAAAGTGTGTTTAATGGCCAACAGTGACAGGCTATACTATTTACCTCTTCAGACCCCTGCCGGAACACCCCTTCACCGCCAGCGCCCATTTTCTAAGCAACAGCTATAAAAGCCAATGAACCAGAGGAATATGCTTGCCATATGGCCTTTGATTGTTAAGCGGAGAAATAGAAGGAGTGACGGAGAGAGAAGGTATTAAAGGGTCTGGAGGTAGGGGGGTTGGGGTGGCCGAATCCCCCTGTTGCCCGGGCCATGCCGGGATCCTGTAAATGGCAGCGGTGTGAATATTATCCAGATGGACGGACGGAGTGTGTGTGTGTGTGTGTGTGTGTGTGTGTGTGTGTGTGTGTGTGTGTGTGTGTGTGTGTGTGTGTGTGTGTGTGTGTGTGTGTGTGTGTGTGTGTGTGTGTGTGTGTGTGTGTGTGTGTGAACTGCAGCTGCAACAGTTCCTGTGAAGAGGAGATCTCTTTATGGAGACTCTGAGGGCTCAGCCAATGGGGGGTTTAAACAAACCAATAGCTCAGTACCATAGAAAAACAATCCACCCATTATGGTATTATTGAATCCAAATTCCAGTTCTAGTGATTCTATTTCTATGCTATGTACAACACCATTGTTTAAACAAATCAGACTGATCACAAGGGGGACACACATCTGACAGCTGCCTATCAACATCTGTGATTTTGAGTTATGGTCTACATTTAACCATTGAGTACGTGAGGCTATGTATGTGGGTGTGCGTTCACATATACCCATGTTTGTAAATACATGTAAGAATTGTGTGTGTGGGTTCTTTTGGTTTTACTATACTTGTGAGGACCAGAAGTAAAAAACAAGGAACATTCTGACAAGTGGGGACATCCCAGCTAACAACAACTTTAGAGGACGTTCCCTTAAGAGTCTCATTAGGTCATTCATGAGAATGTTCCGGTGATGTGCAAGGGATGTTTCCAAGAGACCATTCCCTTAATGTCAAATAGAACTTACCGAGAACATGGTTACTAGACCAGGTTCTCCGAAAATAAGATGTTCAAAACATGTTTCATGGGAACATTGCAAGAACATTCATGTGTCCGGTACTCTGTGGGTTAGGAGAATATTCCATCAATGTCCCACCAAAGATATTCAGAATAGGGCTACCATGTTCTCAGAACATAAGACTTTAATGTTCTAGACAGGTTTCATGGGAACTTGGCAAAAACATGAATGTGTCCAGTTTGTATTTATCAAGGAACCCCATTAACTGCTGCCAAGGGGGTCCAAAAACATTAAGACACTTATATACACATAAAACAAAATATGGAACAGTACATCATATAACACTGTCACACCACCACATATCCACAACACAAAATGTATGATACCAACAATATTACAATGTACATGTGTGTAGAGTGCGTGTGCTAGCGCCCGTGTGCGTATGCATGTGTCTGTACCTGTGTGTGTGTCTCTTCACAGTCCTACTGTTCCATAAGGTGTATTTGAATCTGTTTTTTAAATCTGATTCTACTACTTGCATCAGTTACTTGATGTGGAATAGAGTTCCATGTAGTCATGGCTCTATGTAGTACTGTGAGCCTCCCATAGTCTGTTCTGGACTTGCGGATTGTGAAGAGACCTCTGGTGGCATGTCTTGTGGGGTATGCATGGGTGTCCGAGCTGAGTGCTCGTAGTTTAAACAGACAACTTGCTGCATTCAGCTTGTCAACACCTCTTACAAAAACAAGTAGTGATGAAGTCACTCTCACCTCCAATTTGAGCCATGAGAGATAGACACGCATATCATTAGTATTAGCTCTCCGTGTACATTTATGGGCCAGCCGCGTTGCCCTGTTCTGAGGCAATTGCAATTTTCCCAAATCAATCTTTGTGGAACCTGACCACACGACTGAACAGTAGTCTAAGTTTGACAAACTAGGGCCTGTAGGACCTGCCTTGTTGACAGTGTTGTCAAGAAGACAGAGAAGTGCGTTATTATGGACAGACTTTCTTCCCATCTTAGCTACTGTTGAATAAACATGTTTTGACCATGACAGTTTACAATCCAGGGTTTCTCCAAGGAGTTTAGTCACTTTAACTTGCTCAATTTCCATATTATTCATTACCAGATTTAGTTGAGGTTTAGAGTTTAGTGAATGATTTGTCCCAAATACAATGCTTTTAGTTTTTGAAATATTTAGGACTAACTTATTCCTTGCCACCCACTCTGAAACTAACTGCAGCGCTTTGTTAAGTGTTGCAGTCATTTCAGTCACTGTAGTAGCAGACGTGTATACTGTTGAGTGATCCGCATTCATAGACACACTGGCTTGGCCAGTGGCATGTCGTTTGTAAAGATTGAAAAAAGTAAGGTGCATAAACAGCTGCCCTGGGGAATTCCCGATTCTACCTGGATTATGTTGGAGAGCCGTCCATTAGAGAACCCCCTCTTTGTTATGTTAGATGGGTAACACTTTATACACAACATAGCAGGGGGTGTAAAGCCCTAACACATACATTTATCCAGCAGCAGACTATGATCGATAGTGTCAAAATCCGCACTGAAGTCTAACAAAACATCCCCACAATCTTTTTATCATCAATTTATTTTGTCATTTGTGTCATCAGTCATTTTTGTAAGTGCTGTGCTTGTTGAATGTCCTTCACTGTAAGCTTGCTTTACTATTCTTAGGTAGCAAAATTACCTTTGCTTCCCTCCAAGCCTGTGGGCACACACTTTCGAGTGAGCTTAGATTGAAGTTTTGGCAAATAGGAGTGGCAATATCGTCCGCTATTATCTTCAGTAATTTTCCATCCAAGTTGTCAGACCCCGGTGGCTTGTCATCGTTGATAGACAACAATAATTTGTTCACTTCATCCACACTCACTTTAAAGATTTCAAAATTACAGTGCTTGTCTTTCATAATTTCATCAGCTATACTTGGGAGTGTAGTGTCAGCGTTTGTTGCTGGCATGTCATGCCTAAGTTTACTAATCTTGCCAATAAAAAAATCATTAATTAAAGTAGTTGGCAATATCAGTAAGTTCTGTGATTAGTGAGCCATCTTGATTCAATGAATGATGGAGTTGAGCATGCCCTTCTGCCCATAATTTAATTTAAGGTACTCCAAATATTTTTGCTATAATTTTTGGTCCTTTATCTTTGTTTCATATTGTAGTTTCTTCTTCTTTTTGTTCAATTTAGTCACATGATTTCTCAATTTGCCGTATGTTTGCCAGTTTGGCAGATACACTTATTTGCCAATCCTTTTGCCTCATCCCTCTCAACCATACAGTTTTTCAATTTGTCATCCATCTGCAGGGTTTTAACAGTTTTTACATTCATACTTAATGGGTTCATGACTATTAGTAACTGGGATAAGCAATTTCATAAATGTGTCAGTTTTCTGTGGGTTAGGAGGATATTCCATCAACATCCCACCAAATATACACAGAACATGGTTGCCATGAAAAATGACAGTAGCGAGGCTATACACAGAAGGGAGGCTATATACAGTAGCGAGACTATAGACAGGCACCGGTTGTCAGGCTGATTGAGGTAGTATGTACATGTAGATATGGTTAAAGTGACTATGCATATATGATAAACAGAGAGTATCAGTAGCATAAAAGAGGTGTTGGTGGGTAGTGGGTGGTGGGCGGCGGGCGGCGGGCGGCGGGCGGCGGGCGGCGGGCGGCGGGCGGCGGGCGGCGGGACACAATGCAGATAGCCCGGGTAGCCAATGTGCGGGGGCACCGGTTGGTCGGGCTAATTGAGGTAGTATGTACAGGAATGTATAGTTAAAGTGACTATCCATATACAGTATGATAAATGGAGAGTAGCAGCAGTGTAAAAGTGGGGTTGGGGGGGTGGGGAACACAATGCAGATAGTCTGGGTAGCCATTTGAATACCGGTTCAGGAGCTTCATGCAACTCTCTGCACCGATTCCTTATAATAATCAAGGCCACCTAATCATCCCAGATTCAAATTTGCTCATTCATCCCCCTCCTCTCCCATGTAACTATTCTCCAGGTCGTTGCTGTAGATGAGAATGTTTTCTCAGTCAACTTGCCTGGTAAAATAAGAGTAAAGAATTTGATAAAAATCCTCGAGCCATAGTCAGTGAAAAGAAACGTTGAGTGCACAGAAAATTTGATACTGTGAGAATTAAAAACGTAAAAAAAAAACATGAATAGAGAGAGACTCAACAAATATAGCAGAGTTGCTGTTTTTATGAGTAAGTTCATGTTTAAGCTGTCATTAAGCACTGTCAAGACTTTGTTCAACACCTTTATAAGCCATAAAATGAACATTCTCCCTACTTCCACTCATGCTACAATATCAACGAATATTTAACTTTCTCTGGTCATAGGAGTAACATACTGAAGAGTATTAGGGCCAAGTGAACGTTGTCAAAAAATATGAATACTAAAGTACAGATACCCCAAGCAACTACTTAAGTAGTACTTTACAACACTGATTTCAGTTTTTTAAGTCATGTTAAAAAAAAAATCTGAGTGGTAGTTCTCGGCTTCCATTTTGACTCAGAAAGTGATCTTCGTTGGTGACCACTGCCCTAGAGATATCCATTATTGGGACAGTGGTTAGGGCATTCATCATTGGCACTGGTGGCTTGGGTTTGAGACAAGCTTGGGGAGTCACCCTACTATTACATTATTAGCAATATACAGTACCAGTCCAAAATTTGGACACACCTATTCATTCAAGGGTTTTTCTTTATTTTTACTAGTTTCCACATTGTAGAATAATAGTGAAGACTACAAATCTATGAAATAACACACACAGAATCATGTAGTAATGGAAAAAGTTTTAAATAAATCTAAGTATATTTTAGATGTGAAATTCTTCAAAGTAGCCACCCTTTTCCTCGATGACAGTTTTGCACACTCTTGGCATTCTCTCAACCAGCTTCACCTGGAATGCTTTTCCAACAATCTTGAAGGATATGCTGAGCACTTGTTGGCTGCTTTTGGGTTAGGGATTTGGGGTTAAAGTTAGGGTTAGGTTAAGAGTTAGGGGTTAAGGTTACTACAAGCTTCACTCTGTTGATCTACTGTATGTGCGTGTACTTAGGTGGAGTGTGAGTAGCGGACATCTTTTGTTAACATGATATCATAGCCAGTCCCACTACCATTGACAAGGGAGCTACCAAAACAAGGACAAGTAGCCTTCCCTTGCTAGTAATAGCTCTTAAAAAATAATAGCACTTAAAAAATATATTTGGTATAATATATTTAGCTGGCAGCCTGGCTAGCTGGCTTTAGCCTTTCTAAAATCATAGCAAGCTAGCTAGCCTTTTTAGCTTCCCACATCTCCATGTGAAATAATCAGATGTATAATTATAAAACATGCCCTGGCAAATACTATTATACTTGCCGGTGTAACCTAAAACATTACCCAAGTTTGTTAGGCTGCTTGTGTGTCCATTGCCAAATCAGCTAAATATATAATGTCATCATGTTTTGTTCATAATGAAAAAAGCACATGGCTAGCTAGTTTGCTACAGCAGATTCTACAATTTCACAATAGTCTGTAACCCTAAACAAAATACCTTTTTGGGTGGATTCTTGTTATTGGTTTACTGTTTGAACAGTCGCTGAAATTATATTTGGTTATCAATGCCAAATAGGCAACTTTGATGAATAGCCTATATAGCCTATAGATCAGATCAAGGAACCAAAGGACAACACTGCCCCCACGGCTGCAGAAGGAATGATAAGGCGTGTCTCAATTTTCAGGTAGTGAAAAAAGTCATTTGAATGCTGGAGCGCATTACAAGAAGTTGCCCCTTTTGTGATGAAAAACGACATTGCAACATTTTACATTTTGTGTCTACGTAGACCTTGTAGTAAGCTTTAGGGAAAATAGCATTTTGAATGGGAATCAATTGTTTGGTCCCCACAACTATAGTAAAATAAACATGTGTGTTTGTGTGTCCATACATACAGGGACTTGAAATGTTTGGATCTTTTTTTTCATGTAAATTTAATTGATGGATTCAAAAAAGTACTTAAAATGTATGTGTGTGTGTCTCATGTGCTTTGTGTCAGATATGTTTAGTATGTCTGCATGCATGTGTGCCCTCTCCCTCTCTAACCCCTCTGCCATTCTGGGCTCATGGTCCAGGGAGGGATTCCACAGCATGCCAGCTATGTGGGCTCTGAAGGGTAGTGTACTAGTGGGAAGGCTGACTACCCTTGTCATACTAATCATTAGAGCCAAAGCTATCCTACCATCAGCCCAGGTTGTGTCCTAAATAGCACCCTTTTCTCTAGTGGACTACTTTTGACCAAGACTTATAGGGCTCTCGTCAAAAGTAGTGCACTATGTAGGGAATAGGGTGCCATTTGAGATGTAGTCCCAGCCTGCCTACCAACTCCTGATGGCCTTGAGAGAGAATAAGAGAAAATCATTGAGAGGATATTACAGCATTTGTCTTTGTTCCACTAATCACTCTCTACGCCATGTAGATTAATGGTGATTGGCTTTTCTAATTTTTTTTCTCAGTCAGAGACATCCACCATCCAATCCAAAAGGCTTTTGAATGAAGATACTGGAGATAATTAGGTTTACTAATCAGTGTTCCATTAGCATTTAGGGTTGAATCCAAATAGCACCCTATTCCATATATAGTGCAGAGCCCTATGGGCCTTGGTCAAAAGTGGTTCACTACATAGGGAGCCATCTGGGACACAAGCCTAGGTCCAGCTTCTTTCTGTATCTGACTTTGCGTATGGCTGTAATGGCACCTGTTTGTCATTTCTCTTATCTAGCTGATTTACTGTAGCTCTGTTGTTCAAAGGAGAATGATCTGGTAATTATGAGTTCTGTATGGGAATTTTAGCACTGTAAATACATCACAGGGATACTCATCTGAGTGTGTATATCCTACAGTACCCTCTCCAGAGGTCTAGGACATTTGCCTCTTTTGTTTCCAATCAATCAATCAAATGTATTTATAAAGCCCTTTTTACATCAGCCGATGTCACAAAGTGCTGTACAGAAACCCAGCCTAAAATCCCAAACAGCAAGCAATGCAGGTGTAGAAGCACGGTGGCTAGGAAAAACCTAGGAAGAAACCTAGAAAGGAACCAGGCTCTGAGGGGTGGCCAGTCCTCTTCTGGCTGTGCCGGGTGGAGATTATAACAGTACATGGCCAAGATGTTCAAACGTTCATAGATGACCAGCAGGGTCAGATAATAATAATCACAGTGGTTGTAGAGGGTGCAACAGGTCAGGGTTCCATAGCCGCAGGCAGAACAATTGAAACTGGAGCAGCAGCACGACAAGGTGGACTGGGGACAGCAAGGTGTCATCAGGCCAGGTAGGCATGGTCCTAGGGCTCAGGTCCTCCGGGAGAAAGAGAGAGAGAAAGAGAGAGAGATTTAGGGGGAGCATACTTAAATTCACACAGGACACCGGATAAGACAGGAGAAATACTCCAGATATTACAGAGCCCCCCGACACATAAACTATTGCAACATTAATACTGGAGGCTGAGACAGGAGGGGTCGGGAGACACTGTGACCCCGTCCGACGATACCCCTGGACAGGGCTAAACAGGCAGGATATAACCCTACCCACAGCGCCCACACCACAGCCCCCACACCACTAGAGGGATATCTTCAACCACCAACTTACGACCCTGAGACAAGGCCGAGTATAGCCCACGAAGATCTCCCCCATGGCACAAACCCGAGGGGGGCGCCAACCCGGACAGGAAGATCACGTCAGTGACTCAACCCACTCAAGTGACACTACCCTCCTAGGGATGGCATGGAAGAGCACCAGTAAGCCAGTGACTCAGCCCTCATAATAGGGTTAGAGGCAGAGAATCCCAGTGGAGAGAAGGGAACCGGCCAGGCAGAGATAGCAAGGGCGGTTCGTCGCTCCAGTGCCTCTCCGTTCACCTTCATACCGATGAGCCATAATACACTCAATCATAGGTCCTACTGAAGAGATTAGTCTTCAATATAGACTTGAAGGTCGAGACCGAGTCTGCCTCTCTCACATGGATAGGCAGACCATTCCATGAAAATTGAGCTCTATAGGAGAAATCCCTACCTCCAGCTGTTTGCTTAGAAAGTTTCTGTTTTTTGCAATGTTACAAAGATGGAGAAAAGCTGTCCTTGAAATATTGCTGATGTGTTCATCAAAAGAGAGATCAGGGTCCTTAACAGTTTTATTTGAGACTACTGTACAACCGTCAAGATTAATTGTCAGATCCAACAGAAGATCTCTGTGTTTCTTGGGACCTAGAACTAGCATCTCTGTTTGGTCTGAGTTTAAAAGTTAAACATTTGCCGCCATCCACTTACTTATGTCTGAAACACAGGCATCCAGGGAGGGCAATTTTGTGGCTTCACCGTGTTTCATCGAAATGTACAGCTGTGTATCGTCCGCGTAGCAGTGAAAGTTAACATTATGTTTCCGAATGACATCACCAAGAGGTAAAATATATAGTGAAAACAATAGTGGTCCTAAAACAGAACCTTGAGGAACCCTGAAATGTACAGATAAGATCTAAACGAGGCAAGAACTTGGGTTTCCAAACTCCTCAAAAGAATGTGTTGATCGATGGTATCAAAAACAGCACTAAGGTCTAGGAGCACGAGGACAGATTCAAAGCCTTGGTCTGACGCCATTAAAATGTAATTTACCACCTTCACAGGTGCAGTCTCAGTGCTATGATGGGATCTAAAACCAGACTGAAGCATTTCATATACATTGTTTGTCTTCAGGTAGGCAGTGAGTTGCTGCGCAATAGCTTTATTTTGAGTTTTTGAGAGGAATGGGAAATTTGATATAAGCCGATATAGGGTTTTCTGGGTCAAGGTTTTGCTTTTTCAAGAGAGGCTTTATTACTGCCACTTTTAGTGAGGTTTGTACACATCCGGTGGATAGGGAGTCGTGCATTATGTTCAACATAGGAGGGCCAAGCACAGGAAGCAGCTCTTTCAGTAGTTTTGTTGGAAAAGAGTCCTGTATGCAGCTTGAAGGTTTAGAGGCCAATACTATTTTAATAAATTTGTCATATTAAACCCTCTTAGGCTTCACTCCCCCCTATCTGAGATATCTCCTGCAGCCCTCATTCTCCACATACAACACCCGTTCTGACAGTCGCATTCTGTTAAAGGTCCCCAAAGCACACACATCCCTGGGTCGCTCCTCTTTTCAGTTCGCTGCAACTAGCGACTGGAACGAGCTGCAGCAAACACTCAAACTGGACAGTTTTATCTCAATCTCTTCATTCAAAGACTCAATCATGGACACGCTTCCTGACAGTTGTGGCTGCTTCACGTGATGTATTGTTGTCGCTACCTTCTTGCCCTTTGTGCTGTTGACTGTGCCCAATAATGTTTGTAGCATGTTTTGTGCTGCTACCATGTTGTGCTGCTACCATGTTGTGTTGCTACCATGTTGTTATGTTGTGTTGCTACCATGCTGTGTTGTCATGTGTTGCTGCCTTGCTATGTTGTTGTCTTAGGTCTCTCTTTATGTTGTGTTGTGTTGTTTCTCTTGTCGTGATGTGTGTTTTGTCCTATATTTACATTGTATTTATATATGAATTTATTTAAATTCCAGGCCCCCGTCCCCACAGGAGGCCTTTTGCCTTTTGGTAGGCCGTCATTGTAAATAAGAATTTGTTCTTAACTGACTTGCCTGGTTAAATAAATAAATAAATACAAATAAAGAGATATAGTATTAAAAAACTTCAGGGTCTCCCTTGATCCTAGGTCCTGGCAGTGTTGTCCAGACTCTGAGCTTTGGAGAAATACACAGATTTAAAGAGGAGTCCGTAATTTGCTTTCTGGGGAATGCTGCTTTATAGTTAGCTTTGCGACAGTATCAAAAATACATTTGGGGTTGTTCTTATAATTCTTAATTAAGTTGGAAAAATGGGATGATCGAACAGTAGTGAGGGCTCTTCGATACTGCATGGTACTGTCTTTCCAAGCTAGTCAGAAGACTTCCAGTTTGGGATAGCAGCAGTAAGGGCTCTTCGATACTGCATGGTACTGTCTTTCCAAGCTAGTCGGAAGACCTCCAGTTTGGTGGAGCAGCAGTAAGGGCTCTTCGATACTGCATGGTACTGTCTTTCCAAGCTAGCCGAAAGACTTCCAGTTTGGTGTTGCGCCATTTCCGTTCCAATTTTCTGAAAGCTTGCTTCAGGGCTCGGGTATTTTCTGTATACCAGCGAGCTAGTTTCTTATGACAAATGTTTTTGTTTTGTTTTTAGGGGTGCGACTGCATCTAGGGTATTACGCAAGGTTACATTTAGTTCCTTAGTTAGGTGGTTAACCGATTTTTGTACTCTGATGTCCTTGGGTAGGTGGAGGGAGTCTGGAAGGGCATCTAGGAATCTTTGGGTAGTCCGAGAATTTACAGCACCGCTTTTGATGATCCTTGGTTGGGGTCTGAGCAGATTATTTGTTGCGATTGCAAACGTAATAAAATGGTGGTCCGATAGTCCAGAATTATGAGGAAAAACATTAAGATCGACAATATTTATTCCAAGGGACAAAACTAGGCCCAGAGTATGACCGTGGCAGAGTAGGTCCGGAGACATGTTGGACAAAACCCACTGAGTCGATGATGGCTCCGAAAGCCTTTTGGAGTGGGTCTGTGGACTTTTCCATGTGAAGATTAAAGTCACCAAAAATGTGAATATTTTCTGCCATGACTACAAGGTCCGATAGGATTTCAGGGAACTCAGTGTGGAACGCTGTAGACGGCCCAGGAGGCCTGTAAACAATAGCTATAAAAAGGGATTGAGTAGGCTGCATAGATTTTATGACGAGAAGCTCAAAAGACGAAAACAGCCTTTTTTTGTTGTAAATTGAAATATGTTATCGTAAATGTTAGCAACACTTCTGCATTTGCGGGATGCGCAGGGGACCTGGTCACCGGTGTAACCAGTAGGAGAGGCCTCATTTAACACAGTAAATTCATCAGGCTTAAGCCATGTTTCAGTCAGGCCAATCACATCAAGATTATGATCAGTGATTAGTTCATTGACTATAACAGCCTTGGAAGTGAGGGATCTAACATTAAGTAGCCCTATTTTGAGATGCGAGATCATAATCTCTTTCAATAATGACAGAAATGGAGGCGGTCTTTATTCCAGTGAGATTGCTAAGGCGAACACCGCCATGTTTAGTTTTGCCCAACCTAGATCGAGGCACAGACACTGTCTCAAATAGGGATAGCTGAGCTGACTACACTGACTATGCTACTGGCAGACTCCACTAAGCTGACAGGCTGGCTAACAGCCTGCTGGCTAACAGCCTGCTGCCTGGCCTGCGCCCTATCTCATTGTGGAACTAGAGGAGCCTTGTCTAGCCCTGTCTATGTTCATAGATAAGATGATAGCACCCCTCCAGCTAGGATGGAGTCCGTCACTTCTCAGCAGGCCAGGCTTGGTCCTGTTTGTGGGTGAGTCCCAGAAAGACGGATAATTATCTACAAATTCTATCTTTTGGAAGGGGCAGAAAACACTTTTCAACCAGCGTTGAGTTGTGAGACTGCTGTAGAGATCATCACTCCTCCTAATTGGGAGGGGGCCAGAGACAATTACTCAATGCCGACAAATCTTTCTAGCTGATTTACACGCTGAAGATTTACACGCTATGTTGCGCTTGGTGATGCCGACGTGGATAACAATATCCCTATACTCTCTACACTCGCCAGTTTCAGCCTTAGCCAGCACCATCTTCAGATTAGCCTTAACATTGGGAGTCCTGCCCCCTGGTAAACAGTGTATGATCGCTGGATGATTCTTTTTAAGTCTAATACTTCGGGTAATGGAGTCGCCAATGACTAGCGTGTTCAATTTGTCAGAGCTAATGGTGGGAGGCTTCGGCGTCTGACTCCGACTCGTGGCTTATTGGGGAGAACCTGTTTAAAGTTTCTGTTGACTGAATGAGCGACACCAGTTGAGCATTCCTACAACATTTCCTTCCAGAAGCCATGAGAAAATTGTCCGGCTGCGGGGACTGTGCGAGGGGATTTATACTACTATCTGTACTTATTGGTGACACATACGCTGTTTCATCCTTTCCTACATTTAATGACCCTTGCCTAACGTTTGCGTCTGAAGCTGGGCTTGCAGCACGGCTATCCTCGCCATAAGGCAATCGTTCTCCTGTATATTATGAGTACAATTAGGAGGCTAACGCTACTACTTAGCTTCGGCTGGTGGAGGTCATGTAAAACCATGTCCAGATAAACCGTCCGGGGTGAAAAAGTTGAATGAAAAGAGTTGAGCGAGGGAAAAATAAAAATATAAAACGGTAAAGTTGCCAGGTAGCAAAGAAACGTTAGCAACAATCCTCACAGCAGCACATAACAAGTCTACAAGTTGTGACCGGAAGTGACGGTAGAATGCCTTCGCCAGCCGCCAAAAAAAAACTACAACTAGAACATACAGATGTTACACATTAGTTGTGGTTTCACCAACTGGCCAGATAGTGTCAGTATAACCCATATGATCATTTGGCTTTGGAATGGGGTACTTGCAATGCTGTCTTTACTGTGTACTGTATACAATTTCCCCCGGTATTCTCCACTTGGCTTTAGCTCAACGGACTGACACTATTGTGGCACACTGACAAATTTCCACCTTTATTGTCCTCCAGGCTTTAGCTCAGCGGTCTAACAGTCTTGTGGCACGCTGACAAATTTCCCCCTTTATTCTCCTCTAGGCTTTCCCCACATGGCAGATTATTGTCATTGTTGTTATCTAAAAATCCAAGATGGCGTCTTGTCCCGTCCCGTGTAAATATTGTTTTCTTCGGAAATGTTTAACATTTTTTATCTCAATTTCCATCTACGGACTGAAAATACTCTCCTGCAACCTGCAACACCCAATGTGGTACGGATCTGCTATTGTTTATACTTTAGAACCGGAACCACTACCTCAGAAGCTAGCCAGCTATCTAGCTACTAGCTAGTAGTCAGTTAGCCACTACTAGCGGTCATCACCGTTAACTCGGACATCTGCCAGACTCAGCCTGGTCAATTCCTGAAAGTCTGCACAGCGCGATTCCAAACCAGAGCATATCGGACTGCATTTCTCTATCACATCTCCGGGTTTCCTACCGCAAGCTCTGAACCTTTACTCTGGATCATCGCAGCTAGCTAGATGCTATCCGAGTGGCTACTCCTGGCTAACGTCTCTGTCCCGAAGCAAGCACCAGTTAGCCTGGAGCTAGCCTTGAGCTAGGCCCATCTCCCGGCTAGCTGAAGAGATCCATCAGACAATTCCTGGGCTTCAATTACCTATTTTGTCAATTGGCCTGGACCCTTTGCTGCCAACACGGAGCCCCGCCGATCCATCACGACTGGTCTGCAGATATAACCATCCAAAGGGGTTTCAACAGGCTCTCCCGTTGCGACGTCCCCCTGAGACCCATCTGCTAGCCTGCTAGCCCCGGCCTGCTAGCTGTCTGAATCGCTGTGCCTCCAGCTCACCTAGCTACACACTGGACCCTATGATCACTCAGCTACACATGCATCTCCCTAATGTCAATATGCCTTGTCTATTGCTGTTTTGGTTAGTGTTGTTTGTCTTATTTCACTGTAGAGCCTCCAGCCCTGCTCAATATGTCTTAGCTAGCCCTTTTGTTCCACCCACATACATGCGGTGACCTCACCTGGCTTAAATGGTGCCTCTAGAGACAAAACCTCTCTCATCGTCACTCAATGCCTAGGTTTACCTCCACTGTACTCACATCCTACCATACCCTTGTCTGTACATTATGCCTTGAATCTATTCTTCCGAGCCCAGAAATCTGCTCCTTTTACTCTCTGTTCCGAACACACCAGACGACCAGTTCTTATAGCCTTTAGCTGTACTCTTATCCTACTCCTCCTCGGTTCCTCTGGTGATGTGAAGGCCTTGCAGCCTTCAGCACCACTCCCATTTCCCAGGCGCTCTTATTTGTTGACTTCTGTAACCGTAAAATCATTGGTTTCATGCATTTTAACATTATAAGCCTCCACGCTAAGTTTGTTTTATTCACTGCTTTAGCACATTCCGCCAACCTGGATGTCCTAGCCTAACTTTAACATTTTCTGACTAGATAGAACTGCCAAAGGGGCCGGAGTCACAATCTACTGCAGAGAGTTCTGTCATACTATCCAGGTCTGTGCCCAAACAATTCAAGCTTCTACTTTAAAATATCCACCTTTCCAGAAAGTCTCTCACCATTGCCGCTTGTTATAGACCCCTTCAGCCCCCAGCTGCGCCCTGGAAACCATATGTGAATTGATCGCCCCCCATCTATCTTCATCTTCATACTGTTAGGTGACCTAAACTGGGACATGCTTAACACCCCTGCCGTCCTACAATCTAAGCTAGATGTTCTCAATCTCACACAAATGATCAAGGAACATACCAGGTACAACCCTAAATCTGTGACCATGGGCACCCTCTTAGATATCATCCTGACCAACTTGCCCTCTAAATACACCTCTGCTGTCTTCAACCAGGATCTCAGCGATCACTGCCTCATTGCCTGCATCCGTAATGGGTCCGTTGTCAAACGACCACCCCTCATCACTGTCAAACGCTCCCTAAAGCACTTCAGCGAGCAGGCCTTTCTAATCGACCTGGCCCGGGTATCCTGGAAGGATATTGACCTCATCCTGTCAGTAGAGGATGCCTGGTTTCTCTTGAAAAGTGCTTTCCTCTCTGTCTTAAATAAGCATGACCCTTTCAAGAAAAGTAAAACTAAGAACAGATATAGACCTTGGTTCACCCCAGACTTGACTGCCCTTGACCAGCACAAATATACTCTGTTAGGAAAGCTAAGGCTATCTTTTTCAAACAGAAATGTGCTTCCTGTAGCACTGATTCCAAAAAGTTTTGGGACACTGTAATGTCCATGGAGAATAATAAGAGCACCTTTTCCCAGCTGCCAACTGCACTTAGGATAGGAAACACTGTCACCAACGATAAATCTACGATAATCAATAAATTCAAGAAGCATTTATCTACGGCTAGCCATGCTTTCCACCTGGCTACCCCTACCCCGGCCAACAACTCAGCACCCCCTGCAACAAAGCCAAGTTAATAAACAGATCACCGACCAATTCGAATCCCACCTTACCTTCTCCACTATACAATCTGGTTTCCAAGCTGGTCATGGGTGCACCTCAGCCATACTCAAGGTCCTAAACTATATCATAACAGCCATCGATAAAAGATGGCCAAGGCATCTACCTGGCCAAGGCTTTCGACTCTGTCAATCACAGCATTCTTATCGGTAGACTTAATAGCCTTGGTGTCTCAAATGACTGCCTCGCCTGGTTCACCAACTATTTCTCAGATAGAGTTCAGTGTGTCAAATCGGAGGGCCTGTTGTCCGGACCTCTGGCAGTCTCTATGGGTGTGCCACAGGGTTCAATTCTCGGCCGACCCTTTTCTCTGTAAATATGAATGATGTTGCTCTTGCTGCTGGTGATTCTCTGATCCACCCTTACGCAGACGACATCATTCTGTATACATTTGGCCCTTGTTTGGACGCTATGCTAACAAACCTCCAAACAACACTCCTTCCGTGGCCTCCAAATGCTTTTAAATGCTACTAAAACTAAGTGCATGCTCTTCAACCAATTGCTGCCTGCACCCTCCCGCCCTACTAGCATCACTACTCTGGACCTAGAATATGTGGACAACTACAAATACCTAGGTGTCTGGTTAGACTGTAAACTCTCCTTCCAGACTACATTATCAAGCATCTCCAATCCAAATTAAATCTAGAATCGGCTTCCTATTTCGCAACAAAGCCTCCTTCACTCATGCTGCCAAACATAACCTTGTAAAACTGACTATCCTACTGATCCTTGACTTCGGCGATGTCATTTACAAAATAGCCCCCAACACTCTATTCAGCAAACTGGATGTTTCACAATGGGGTGGCAGATGGCCTAGTGGTTAGAGCGTTGGACTAGTAACCAGAAGGTTGCGAGATCAAATCCCTGAGCTGACAAGTTAAAAATACCTCTGAACAACACAGTTAACCCAATGTTCATAGGCCATCATTGAAAATGAGAATTTGTTCTTAACTGACTTGCCCAAGTAAAAAGAAAATTAAAACAGTGCCCTCTGTTTTGTCACCAAAGCCCCATATACTACCCACCACTGCGACCTGTATGCTCTCGTTGGCTGACCCTCACTGCATATCTGTCGCCAAACCCACTGGCACCAGGTCATCTATAAGTCTTTGCTAGGTAAAGCCCCACCTTATCTCAGCTCACTGGTCACCATAGCAACACCCACCCATAGCACGTGCTCCAGCAGGTATATTGCACTGGTCCTTTGGCCGACCTTTCCTTCCAGTTCTCTGCTGCCAATGACTGGAACGAATTGCAAAAATCTCTGACGCTGGAGTCTTATATCTCCCTCTCTAACTTTAAGCATCAGCTGTCAGAGCAGTTTACCGATCACTGCACCTGTACACAGCCAGTCTGTAAATAGCACACCCAACTACCTCATCCCCATATTATTATTTACCCTCTTGCTCTTTTGCACCCCAGTATCTCTACTTGCACATCATCATCTGCACATCTATCACTCCAGGATTAGTGCTAAATTGTAATTATTTCACCTCTATGGCCTATTTATTGCCTTACCTCCCTTATCTTACCTCATTTGCACACACTGTATGTAAACTTTTTTTCTCTATTGTGTTATTGATTGTATGTTTGTTTATTCCCATGTGAAACTCTGTGTTGTTGTTGTTTGTATTGCAGTGCTTTGCTTTATCTTGGCCAGGTCGCAGTTGTAAATGGAAACTTGTTCTCAACTGGCCTACCAGGTAAAAAAAAAGTTAACATTTTTTTGTAGTATTTGCAATAATTTTGCATTTTTTTATTTCTTTTTATATTAAGTTATTTTTTAAAGCTAAATAAAAACAACATAATAAAACAAAACGTTTTTAAAGTTATAAAAATAGAATATGAATGGCCGGTTTCCTGGACTTAAAACAAGCTCAATGGAGAATCTCCACTGCATTTTTTTTTTTAGTTCAGGACTAGGCTTAATATTCCGGAAACCACCCTAAAATGAATAGTAGAATAGTCAGTCAGTCCGTAGATTATTGCTGAATTGTCACACCCTGACCTTCGAGAGCCTTTTTATTTCTCTATTTGGTTAGGTCAGGGTGTGATTTGGGTGGGCATTCTATGTTTTCTGTTTCTTTGTTTTTGGCCGCACCTTGGTCCGGTCATTTATCATCTGACGACGAGCGTAACATGAATGTTTTCTCATCGTCAGTAACACGGTTCAGAGCATAAAGACCTGACATATCCTTCTTCATCATGGGAAGGTAATCTGCTGGCCAACAGATCACCTCGAGGCGTTGGAGAAGCAAAGCGGTATCAATATAAGTATGATCAATTTGCAGTGAACGTATTCTTCAAAATGTATCTCAGAATAGTTCAAAAAAATACAAGGCAGGCCCAGATGAAATGTCCCAGCATTATTGATCGGATTGTCATACTTTATTTTATTTAGCAGCAATAAGAATTCTCTTTCAAGTGCTAAATATTCAAGAGAAAAACTAAAATGCCATTGCCAGAAATGTCCCATTGCCTCGGTACAGTTTGTAGACCATAGTAATGGGGATGAGGGAGGACATAGCCAGGAACCAGCTCACCCCTTAGGCCCACCACGTGTACACATAGGTGTTGTTGAACTTCAGAGGGTTGTACTTCAGCAGCGAGAACACAAAGGTTCACTGGAAGAGAAAATAGATGTCCAAAATATGTTGTTTCGTTCTTATCTCGTCTCATTTTATATTAATAGCATATGGTATTGTAAGCAACTGCAATTGTGAAATTATATCAATAAATGTAAGCAAAATAATGATTAAAATGGACTTGACCTAAAGTCACTGTGCACATAGTAGGGGTGATGTATAGCCAACAGTACTTCACCAGAAACTTGGGTCTGTAACCAATCATATCCTCAATGTTGACACAGAAACGTTCAGCACCTTGGACAGAGACAGACAGGTGTACTCATGAACAGTTTCCTTGTTTTTAAAGGGATAGTTAAAGGAACTATAACTATGAACTATAACAAAATACTTGAGAATGAGAATACATATGGTGATGAAGCTAGTTCTCCATATTGGTTACCATATATTACCATATATCCATCCAATACTGAGTGACGGCGTATGGAGAGGAGTAGCAGTGTGGCACCACTGCACACATAGTGATCAAACAGATGTATGATGTAGAGGCCACACTGCAGCGAAATAGACATTCATTACAACTCATTTGAGATATTTAGTTTGACAAAAAAGCCTTGCTTAGACACCCTTTCATCGCTGATTGTTTTAAAGTTATTTTTACCTCTACTTACCTCAAATCAAAGTTTATTGGTCACGTGCACAGTTTAGCAGATGTTGTAGCAGGTGCAGCAAAATGCTAGTGTTACTAGCTCATAACAGTACAGTAAAAATGTAAAATCAAGTACACAAATAGTAATTAAAAACTAGAAACACGAATAGTAAAAAAGTTTGACAAAATAACACACAAAAATGCGAATTTGGCTAGGAGCTAGAAACAGGTCGCCATCTCATTTGTTCTTCTATCCTAGAACCACTTCTACCTGTCATCACACAACAACAATGGTTTGAGAGCTTTTTTTGCAGCGGTGACCTGTGACTGTGACCTCTTATCTCTGTGACCACGATGAGTCCGACCAGGCAGCAGCTCCCTCCGGTAGCCCTTTCTGATGACGTTGAGGTAGATATCCGTTACTGAGGTCATAAGGCTCTCAAGGCCGACAAACTGGAGAACTTGAGAAAGAGGGTAATGTACATGGGAAGGGAGAGGGAGGGACACAGCAGGGACAGGACACCTAGGTGGAGGGTGTGGTGGGTGTTGAGCTCTTACCTGGCTGTCCAATCCTAACAGGATGATCACGGTGAAGAAACACACAGCCCAGAAGTGACGGCAGGGGAGCAGGAACACTGCCTGGGAGTACACTATGAACACCAGGCCAGGACCTGCAGTAGGGCAACAACAAGACAAACCGTTACAGCATATCTGTACCTCTGTACCAAATGTAATTCAATTGAACCAATTAAATGAAATATTCTGTTACGTATAATAGTATGTCAGCAAAGTTGATGATTCCATGAGGCGAGACAGTGCTTCCACCAGACAAGGTGAAGGTGCATTGAACTAAATGTCAGTTGAGGGAAGTGTGAGCTGTGACTACTTTACCCAGCTAAAGCAGATGGGCAATTGCTGATGGTTAAAGTGGAGGCTGAGGATAACATAGAAAACCAGATACTGTTTGTCTTAAATATTATTTTTCTCTCTCAGCTTTCCGCTCTCTCAGTTTAGGTAAATCAATGAGCTAGTTCAGGGCTACAACAAAATAGTGAAATGTCTGGGTGTCCCAGAAGAGAGGTTTGGATACCACTGATTTAAAGTGTCACCTGACTCAACAACTACGAAGATGTCCATGCCCTGTTCTCCAGCTAAATAACCCAGTATGGAGAAGATGGTAAAACCAGACACAAAGCTGGTACCACTGTTCAACAAGCACAGACAGAAGGAGTTTCTGCAAGGCACAAAATCGCAGAACAAGTTTTCAACATATTAGGTCACCATCCTCTTTCACACACATTATTGCCATTGACAAGGGTCTAATAAGATTTAAATACAGTTGCTTAACGTTTAGGGCAATTGAGGTAATACAACATGCCAGTTCATGCCATGCCACACCCTAATATTGAAGACTCACTTATAACAGTTTTTGTATTTGTTGTAGCTTCTGAGAGAAATCAGGTATCACAAGCATATGGTGTACGAAAAGGATACCCGGGTTCCTGCAGCCATTGAAGACATTGAAGACAAATGAGAGTTTAACTCAAGTCATAAACGGAACATTCAATTACCACAACAGAAATGTATACCGGTAAGATGTGGTGAGACTGTATGCCGGAATTAATAGTACAGGGTTAGTATAGTACAGAACAACACAATAAAGACATGCTTACCTGAATTACCATACCAACTATGGACCCATACATCTCACCAAATAGGGTACAGCTACAGCAAATATACCACCTCTGTTTTCTTCTTTTTTTTTACCTTTAATTTAAAGATTGATTGAGAGTGGAATGATTCTTGGATAATTATGCAAAATACTACCATATAGAGTACCAGTCAAAAGTTTGGACACACCTACTCATTGTTCTTAATTATTACTATTATTCTACATTGTAGAATAATAGTGCACACATCAAAGCTATGAAATAACAGATATGGAATCATGTAGTAACCAAAAAAGTGTTAACTTTTTATGGCTGCAGGGGCAGTATTGAGTAGCTTGGATGAAAAGGTGCCCATTTCAAACGGCCAGCTCCTCAGTCTCAGTTGCTAATAAATGCATAGTATTATTAGTATTGGATAGAAAACACTCTGCAGTTTCTAAAACTGTTAGAATTATGTCTGTGCGTATAACAGAACTCATATTACAGGCAGAAACCTGAGAAATTCCACTTCCTGTTTGTATTTTTTCTGGGGGTGGTAGATTTTCAACCAAGCTCTCATCGAAATTACAGCGAGATATGGATGAGTTTTCACTTCCAATAGATGTCTGTCAACAGTCAATAGAACTTTGTCTGATGACTCTAATGTGAAGGGGGGTCGAATGAGACAGGAAATAGTCATCACTGCCACGAATTAAGCATGCTTTCACCATGCTCGTTCACAGGGGAAGGACCTGCGTTCCACCGGTCATCTGAAGTCATTCTAATTCTACGTTTGGAACGTTATTCAAGATCTATGTAAACAACATTCTAAGATTGATTCAGTACATCGTTTGACATGTTTCTACTGACTGTTACGGAACGTTTGGACATTTCGTCACGTTTTAGTGGATGTGCTTTGTGACTTTGGAATTGTTTACCAAACGCGCTAACCAAAGTAGCTAATTGGACATGAATAACGGACATTTTCGAACATTTATTGTGGACCTGGGATTCCTAGGACTGCATTCTGATGAAGTTCATCAAAGGTAAGGAAACATTTATCATGTATTTTCTGGTTTCTGTTGACTTCAACATGGCGGCTAATTTGGCTACTGTTCTGAGCTCCATCTCAGATAATTGCATGGGTTGCTTTTTCCGTAAACCTTTTTTGAAATCTGATACAGCGGTTGAATTAAGGAGAGGTATATCTATAATTCCATGTGTATAACTTGTATTATCATCTACAGTGCCTTGCGAAAGTATTTTGCCCCCTTGAACTTTGCAACCTTTTGCCACATTTCAGGCTTCAAACATAAAGATATAAAACTGTATTTTTTTGTGAAGAATCAACAACAAGTCGGACACAATCATGAAGTGGAACGACATTTTTTGGATATTTCAAACTTTTTTAACAAATCAAAAACTGAAAAATTGGGCGTGCAAAATTATTCAGCCCCCTTAAGTTAATACTTAGTAGCGCCACCTTTTGCTGCGATTACAGCTGTAAGTCGCTTGGGGTATGTCTCTATCAGTTTTGCACATCGAGAGACTGACATTTTTTCCCATTCCTCCTTGCAAAACAGCTCGAGCTCAGTGAGGTTGGATGGAGAGCATTTGTGAACAGCAGTTTTCAGTTCTTTCCACAGATTCTCGATTGGATTCAGGTCTGGACTTTGACTTGGCCATTCTAACACCTGGATATGTTTATTTTTGAACCATTCCATTGTAGATTTTGCTTTATGTTTTGGATCATTGTCTTGTTGGAAGACAAATCTCCGTCCCAGTCTCAGGTCTTTTGCAGACTCCATCAGGTTTTCTTCCAGAATGGTCCTGTATTTGGCTCCATCCATCTTCCCATCAATTTGAACCATCTTCCCTGTCCCTGCTGAAGAAAAGCAGGCCCAAACCATGATGCTGCCACCACCATGTTTGACAGTGGGGATGGTGTGTTCAGGGTGATGGGCTGTGTTGCTTTTACGCCAAACATAACGTTTTGCATTGTTGCCAAAAAGTTCAATTTTGGTTTCATCTGACCAGAGCACCGTCTTCCAAATGTTTGGTGTGTCTCCCAGGTGGCTTGTGGCAAACTTTAAACAACACTTTTTATGGATATCTTTGAGAAATGGCTTTCTTCTTGCCACTCTTCCATAAAGGCCAGATTTGTGCAATATACGACTGATTGTTGTCCTATGGACAGAGTCTCCCACCTCAGCTGTAGATCTCTGCAGTTCATCCAGAGTGATCATGGGCCTCTTGGCTGCATCTCTGATCAGTCTTCTCCTTGTATGAGCTGAAAGTTTAGAGGGACGGCCAGGTCTTGGTAGATTTGCAGTGGTCTGATGCTCCTTCCATTTCAATATTATCGCTTGCACAGTGCTCCTTGGGATGTTTAAAGCTTGGGAAATCTTTTTGTATCCAAATCCGGCTTTAAACTTCTTCACAACAGTATCTCGGACCTGCCTGGTGTGTTCCTTGTTCTTCATGATGCTCTCTGCGCTTTTAACGGACCTCTGAGACTATCACAGTGCAGGTGCATTTATACGGAGACTTGATTACACACAGGTGGATTGTATTTATCATCATTAGTCATTTAGGTCAACATTGGATCATTCAGAGATCCTCACTGAACTTCTGGAGAGAGTTTGCTGCACTGAAAGTAAAGGGGCTGAATAATTTTGCACGCCCAATTTTTCAGTTTTTGATTTGTTAAAAAAGTTAGAAATATCCAATAAATGTCGTTCCACTTCATGATTGTGTCCCACTTGTTGTTGATTCTTCACAAAAAAATACAGTTTTATATCTTTATGTTTGAATCCTGAAATGTGGCAAAAGGTCGCAAAGTTCAAGGGGGCCGAATACTTTCGCAAGGCACTGTACATGTATGATGAGTATTTCTGTTGAAACGATGTGGCTATGCAAAATCACTTGATGTTTTTGGAACTAGTGAATCTAATACGTCAATGTAAACTCAGATTGTTTTATATAAATATGAACTTTATCAAACAAAACATGCATGTATTGCGTAACATGAAGTCCTACGAGTGTCAACTGATGAAGATAATTCAAGGTTAGTGATTCATTTGATCTCTATATCTTTATTTCTGCTTTTTGTGAATGCTATATTTCGCTGGAAAATGGCTGTGCTTATTGGGGTTTGGTGGAGACCTAACATAATCTTTTGTAGTGCTTTCGCTGAAAAGCCTATTTGAAATCAGACACTTTGGTGGGATTAACAACAATATTAACTTTAAAATGATTTAAAATTGTAATTATGAGATTTCTGTGGTTTGAATTTGGCGCCCTCTATTTTCACTGGTAGTTGTCATATCGATCCAGTTAGCGGGATTGCAGCCATAACAAGTTAAACAAATCAAAATGTATTTTATATTTGAGATTCTTCAAATTGTCACCCTTTGCCTTGATGACAGCTTTGCACATGCCTTGAATTCTCTCAACCAGCTCCACCTGGAATGCTTTTCCAACAGTCTTGAAGGAGTTTCCATATATGCTGAGCATTTGTTGGCTGCTTTCCTTCACTCTGCGCTCCAACTCATCCCAAACCATCTCTATTTTGGTTGAGGTCGGGGGATTGTTGGAGGCCAGGTCATCTGATTCAGCACTCCATCACTCTCCTTCTTGGTAAAAGAGCCCTTACACAGCCTAGATGTGTTTTGGGTTATTTTCCTGTTGAAAAACAAATGATAGTCTCACTAAGCCCAAACCAGATGGAATGGCGTATAGCTGCAGAATGCTGTTGCAGCCATGCTGGTTAAGTAGGCCTTGAAATCTAAATGAATCACAGACAGTGTCACCAGGAAAGCACCTCCACACCCCCATGCTTTACAGTGGGAAATACAGATGCAGAGATCATCCATTCACCCACACCGCATCTCACAAAGACATGGCGGTTGGAACCAAAAATCTCCAATTTGGACTCATCAGACCAAAAGACAAATTTCAACCGGTCTAATGTCCATTGCTCGTGTTTCTTGGCCCAATCAAGTCTCTTCTTATTATTGGTGTCCTTTAGTAGTTTCTTTGCAGCAATGCAACCATGAAGGCCTGATTCACACAGTCTCCTCTGAAAAGTTGATGTTGAGAAGTGTCTGTTACTTGAACTCTGTGAAACATTTGTTTGGGCTGTATTTTCTGTGGCTGGTAACTCTAATGAACTTATCCTCTGCAACTCTGGGTCTTGTGGTGGTCCTCATGAGAGCCAGTTTCATCATAGCGCTTGATGGTTTTTGCGACTGCACTTGAAGAAAAGTTATTGAAAATTTCCCGATTGACTGACCTTCATGTCTTAAAGTAATGATGGACTGTCATTTTTCTTTGCTTTTTTGAGCTGTTCTTGCCATAACATGGACTTGGTATTTTACCAAATAGGGCTATCTTCTGTATACCAACCCTACCTTGTCACAACACAACTGATTGGCTCAAATGCATTAAAACGGAAAGAAATTCAGCAAATTTACTTTTAACAATGCATTCCATGTGACTACCTCATGAAGCTTGTTGAGAAAATGCCAAGAGTGTGCAAAGCTGTCATCAAGGCAAAGATTTTCTATTTGAGGAATGTCAAATATTTAATACATTTAGATTTTGACACTTTTTTTGGTTACTTCATGTATCCATATGTGTTTTTCATAGTTTTGATGTCTTCACTTTTGTTCTACAATGTAAATCAAAGTGTATTTGTCAAGTTGCGCCGAATACAACAGGTGTAGACCCTACAGTGAAATGCTTACTTACAGGTTCCAACCAATAGTGCAAAAAAGGCTACATACAGACACAGGTTAGTCAGGCTGATTGAGGTAGTATGTACATGTAGATATGGTTAAAGTGACTATGCATATATTATAAACAGAGAGTAGCAGTAGCGTAAAAGAGGGGTTGGTGGGTGGTGGGACACAATGCAGATATTCTGGTTAGCCAATGTGTGGGAGCACTGGTTGGTCGGCCCAATTGAGGTAGTATGTACATGAATGTATAATTAAAGTGACTGTGCATGTATGATAAAGAGAGAGTAGCAGCAGCGTAAAAAGAGGGGTTGGGGGAGGCACACAATGCAAATAGTCCGGGTTATCCGGATCTAGAATGTAGAAAATAAAAAAAGAAAGACTCGGGAGAGAGCTATGCGTCCTCCGAAACACGACCCTGCTCGGAAGCCAGCCGCACCAATGTGTCAGAGGAAACACCGTCCAACTGACAACTTGTGTAAATGTCAAATGTGAAATAAAAATAAAAAAAGTTTTTTTTTTCTGTAATGGATGCACTGCTGCTATGGCTCCCTTTCACCCCAGAAAACATCTGAAAGGGGCAATCTGGGTTTGGTACATCCATTTTTTAAAACTTTTAAGTTAACAATATATTGATTGATTCTTGAAGAATATAACTTGTTGTGCCTCGTGAGCTTGCCTCTTTAAAATCCCATCAAAGCGAGTGTGACCGTCTGGGTTTTAACCTAGGTTGTCAGCATGCCACAAGACTGTTGGTGCGCTGAGCCAAAGCCCAGGGGAGAATAAAGAGGGAAATTGTGAACGAGACACATTAAAGACAGCATTGCAATCATGTGGGTTATACTGCCACTATCTGGCCAGTTGGTGAAACCTCAACACATCTATGTTGTTGTTGTTGTGATTTCAAACACTCGCTTAGCTTCAAAACAAAGAGCCCGATGTTCAAAATCAATGGGGAGTAAAAGACAGACACACTCATCTGAGTATCAATTTGATTTATCTACAGTGTGTGTGCGTGCGTGCATGTGCATGCATGTGCGTGCATGTGCATGCATGCTTGCGTGTCTCGGCTGTGTGTGTATCTTCCGGGTGAAGGGATGGTATAGGCCTATACCATAAAAGCTGCTTAGTATCTATTTCCTATCGTAGGCTATATGTATTACTGCCCAGGGAGTGTATGAGGCTTCATTGGCTTTCAGTGGGTTTTACTGCCAAGCGTCTGTCTGTCCGGGGGGGGGGGGGGGGGGAGATCAGGCTTTTACTGGGCCCAGAGAGGACTAGGGATGTGTCTCAAATGGCACCCGATTCCCTATATAGTACCTTTGATCAGAGCCCTATGGATCCTGATCAATAGTAGTACACTATATCGGGAAGAGGGTGCCATTTGAGACACAAGCCTAGTCTGATACTTCATGCCTGACCTAGAGAGATGAGGAACAACACTGTTCGATTCACACAGTTCAATGCCAGCCCTGTGACGGAGTTAAGACTCTTTTTATTTGTCTATTCACTCTCTCTCACTGTCTGTCCATCTCAACCCTCTCTCTCTGTCTGTGCTTGTCTGTCTATTCCCGCGAGGCATCATATAAACGTCTGCTATTAATTAATTCATATTTTCCCCAGACGTGTTCATCTCAAGAATGCAACTCTCCAAATGGTCAAATCTATCATGTGTATGAGTGCTCGTGCGCATGTTTACGTGTGTGTGTGTATCGCAGGCATGCATGCATGTGTGTGTTTCTGTCTATAATTACATTGGCACAATGCCAGCATTATTTGCTTCATGTGGACCCGGACAGATTCCTACCAGTCCTTGCTCAACACCGGTCTCCATTGAAATCTAAAAATGGCTGTTCACTGGCATGCGCTTGCCTCTGCGTTCCTCTTCGAATAGGATTTGTCATCGTTTACACGACAACACGTACAGTATGTAAGATCACTCAGACAGCACTACAGATGTTCTGGTGTCAAAGGGAGGGGTTTCAGCTTCAGAAGCATTCATCTTTTTAATGACCCCGATGGTAAGTATGTGCTTGGCCCTGCTGCCTGTCAATACTAGTGCTACAAGGGTCTGCTTTTTCACTAGAAGGACAGTACCCATTTGTTAGATATAATGTAAACACTGATGTTCCCCATCTGTTTTGAGGTATGTTGAAGTCATAGAGTTGACCGTATATTTAGATTAAGTATTGAGAGCCTACATTTCTGCACCACTACACACGATCAAAATCAGGCTAAAAGCTGCTCTCCGTCTATCTTTCCAATTGTGTTGTAAACCATTCAGTCCCTTGTCTTCCTCTTTCATTGCCAATAAAAGTATTAGAACTTCAGAGTGAATGTGTGTTTGCATAAGTGAAGTTGATGGATGAAGGAGGAGAAGGGGTTAGAGTTGGTTTAGTTTGAAGGATTGCATCAGCCCTGAGTTTCCTTTATTCCTTTATATGATGAACGCCCTAAAGGGTAGAGTTCAGATATGTGTGACGATGATGGGCTCAGTCTTGACCTTGGGGAACCTTGGGGACGGTCTGGAGGGCCTGAGGGGTTCAATGTCCAGGGGTGATCAATAAGGCGTGGGCCACTGGGCCTTTCCCCCTCATGATGAATGAATGTCTCTGCCACTGGGGAGAGGGGGAAAAACGCAGCTTGTCCACTTTGACCTCTTAGAACAGCGCTCAGGGGAGAAGCAGGCAGGGAGAGTTCTATCAGGGCCCAGGCTAGTAACCTGTTTTCTCAGTTACAGGTTATGACTAGAGCCACAGCGGACAGGGATCATGTTCTTAAACAACCATCGCCCTCAGACGCCCGCCCTTAGGGATTTATAGACCCTTTAGGAAAGAGGTGCACCTTGAGCCAGAGTCACCTTTGAAGAGGACGGTGATGTGAAAGCACAAAAACTGTGTACAGTTGAAATTGGAAGTTTACATATACTTAGGTTGGAGTCATTAAAACTCGTTTTTCAAGCACTCCACACATTTCTTGTTAAAACAAACTATAGTTTTGGCAAGTCGGTTAGGACATCTACTTTGTGCATGACTGTCACCTTAGAGAGCCTTTTTATTTCTCTATTTGGTTAGGTCAGGGTGTGATTTGGGTGGGCATTCTAGTTTGTCTGTTTCTTTGTTGGCCGGGTATGGTTCCCAATCAGAGGCAGCTGTCTATCGTTGTCTCTTAATGGGAATCATACTTAGGTAGCCTTTTTCCCACATGTGTTTGTGGGTAATTATTGCTTGTGTGCGCCACTGTTGCATCACGTTCGGTTTCTGTTTACCTGTTTTTTGTGAGGTTTCACTTCGATAAAAGATGTGGAATTACATGCAAGCTGCGCCTTGGCTCATTTATGACAGGGAGTTTGAAGACAGCGATCGTGACAATGACAAGTCATTTTTCCAACAATTGTTTACAGACAGATTATTTCACTTCAAATTCATTGTGTCACAATTCCAGTGGGTCAGAAGTTTGACAGCTTGGAAAATGCCCGAAAATGATGTCATGGCTTTAGATGCTTCTGATTGGCAAATTGACATCATTTGAGTCAATTGGAGGTGTACCTGTGGATGTATTTCAAGGCCTACCTTCAAACTCAGGGCCTCTTTGCTTGACATCATTGAAAAATCAAAAGAAATCAGCCAAGACCTCAGAAAAACAATTGTAGACCTGCACAAGTCTGGTTCATCCTTGGGAGCAATTCCCAAATTCCTGAATGTACCACGTTCATCTGCACAAACAATAGTACGCAAGTATAAACACCATGGGACCACGCAGCTGTCATACCGCTCAGGAAGGAGATACGTTCGGTCTCCTAGAGATTAACAAACTTTGGTGCGAAAAGTGCAAATCAATCCCAGAAAAACAGCAAAGGACCTTGTGAAGATGCTGGAGGAAACAGGTACAAAAGTATCTATATCCACAGTAAAACAAGTCCTATATCGAAATAACCTGAAAGGCCGCTCAGCAAGGGAGAAGCCACTGCTCTAAAACCGCCATAAAAAAGCCAGACTACGGTTTGCAACTGCACATGGGGACAAAGATGGTACTTTTTGGAGAAATGTGCTCTGGTCTGATGAAACAAAAATAGAACTGTTTGGCCATAATGACCATCGTTATGTTTGGAGAAAAAAGAGGTGAGGCTTGCAAGCCGAAGAACACCATCCCAACCGTGAAGCACAGGGGTGGCAGCATCATGTTGTGGGGGTGCTTTGCTACAGGAGGGACTGGTGCACTTCACAAAATATATGGCATCATGAGGCAGGACAATTATGTGGATATATTGAAGCAACAACTCAAAACATCAGTAAGGAAGTTTAAGCTTGGTCGACAATGGGTCTTCCAAATGGACAGTGACCCCAAGCATACTTCCAAAGTTGTGGCAAAATGGCAAAATGACCTCAATCCCATAGAAAATTTGTTGGCAGAACTTAAAAAGTGTGCGAGCAAGGAGGCCTACAAACCTGACTCAGTTACACCAGCTCTGTCAGGAGGAAGGGGCCAAAATGAATCCAACTTATTGTGGGAAGCTTGTGGAAGGCTACCCAAAATGTTTGACCCACGTTCAACAATTTAAAGGCAATGCTACCAAATACTAATTGAGTGTATGTAAACTTCTGACACAGTGGGAATATGATGAAAGAAATAAAAGCTTAAATAAATAATTCTCTCTACTATTAC
Source organism: Oncorhynchus kisutch (assembly GCF_002021735.2). NCBI lineage: Eukaryota > Metazoa > Chordata > Actinopteri > Salmoniformes > Salmonidae > Oncorhynchus > Oncorhynchus kisutch. Next base: position 24,362,362 of record NC_034198.2, on the reverse strand, counting down.
TCTGACATTTCACATTGGTAAAATAAAGTGGTGATCATAACTGACCTAAGACAGGCAATATTTATTAGGATTAAATGTCAGGAATTGTGAAAAACTGAGTTTAAATGTGTTTGACTAAGGTGTATGTAAACTTCCGACATCAAATGTACGTGTGTGTGTGTGTGTGTGTGTGTGTGTGTGTGTGTGTGTGTGTGTGTGTGTGTGTGTGTGTAAAGCGAGCAGGTCAGATCTCTGATTACAGAGCAGTTGTTTTAATCTCACCCAACCAGGTCACACCAGATCAACTACAGTATTTTACAGAGATGCCTTCAATACTGTCGACTAGTGGCAATCTAGTGAGCATCTATTACCGTACCATCTGGTAGGCTTGTGACTTACATGCTCAAATCAAATCAAATGTATTTATCACATACACATGGTTAGCAGATGTTAATGCGAGTGTAGCGAAATGCTTGTGCTTCTAGTTCCGACAATGCAGTAATAACCAACGAGTAATCTAACCTAACAATTCCACAACTACTACCTTATACACACAAGTGTAAAGGGATAAAGAATATGTACATAAAGTTATATGAATGAGTGATGGTACAGAACGGCCTAGGCAAGATGCAGTAGATGGTATCGATTACAGTATATACATATGAGATGAGTAATGTAGGGTATGTAAACAAAGTGGCATAGTTTAAAGTGGCTAGTGATACATGTATTACATAAAGATGCAGTAGATGATATAGAGTTCAGAATATACATATACATATGAGATGAGTAATGTAGGGTATGTAAACATTATATTAAGTAGCATTGTTTAAAGTGGCTAGTGATATATTTTTACATCAATTTCCATCAATTTCCATTATTAAAGTGGCTGGAGTTGAGTCAGGGTGTTGGCAGCAGCCACTCAATGTTAGTGGTGGCTGTTTAACAGTCTGATGGCCTTGAGATAGAAGCTGTTTTTCATTCTCTCTGTCCCTGCTTTGATGCACCTGTACTGACCTCGCCTTCTGGATGACAGCGGGGTGAACAGGCAGTGGCTCGGGTGGTTGTTGTCCTTGATGATCTTTATGGCCTTCCTGTGACATCGGGTGGTGTAGGTGTCCTGGAGGGCAGGTAGTTTTCCCCCGGTGATGCGTTGTGCAGACCTCACTACCCTCTGGAGAGCCTTACGGTTGTGAGCGGAGCATTTGCCGTACCAGGCGGTGATACAGCCCGACAGGATGCTCTCGATTGTGCATCTGCAGAAGTTTGTGAGTGCTTTTGGTGACAAGCCGAATTTCTTCAGCCTCCTGAGGTTGAAGAGGTGCTGCTGCGCCTTCTTCACGTCGCTGTCTGTGTGGGTGGACCAATTCAGTTTGTCCGTGATGTGTACGCAGAGGAACTTAAAACTTCCTACCCTCTCCACTACTGTCCCGTCGATGTGGATAGGGGGGTGCTCCCTCTGCTGTTTCCTGAAGTCCACAATCATCTCCTTTGTTTTGTTGACGTTGACTGTGTGGTTATTTTCCTGACACCACACTCCGAGGGCCCTCACCTCCTCCCTGTAGGCCATCTCTTCGTTGTTGGTAATCAAGCCTAACACTGAAGTGTCGTCCGCAAACTTGATGATTGAGTTGGAGACGTGCATGGCCACACAGTCGTGGATGAACAGGGAGTACAGGAGAGGGCTCAGAACGCACCCTTGTGGGGACCCAGTGTTGAGGATCAGCAGGGGTGGAGATGTTGTTACCTACCCTCACCACCTGGGGGCGGCCCGTCAGGAAGTCCAGTACCCAGTTGCACAGGGCGGGGTCGTGACCCTGGGTCTCGAGCTTGATGACGAGTTTGGAGGGTACTATGGTGTTAAATGCTGAGCTGTAGTCGATGAACAGCATTCTCACATAGGTATTCCTCTTGTCCAGATGGGTTAGGGCAGTGTGCAGTGTGGTTGCGATTGCGATTGCATCGTCTGTGGACCTATTTGGATGGTAAGCAAATTGGAGTGGGTCTAGGGTGTCAGGTAGGGTGGAGGGGACAATGGTGGCCCTCTTGAAGCATGTTCGAACAGCAGACTGGGATAAGGATTGATTGAATATGTCCGTAAACACACCAGCCAACTGGTCTGCGCATGCTCTGAGGACGCGGCTGGGGATGCCGTCTGGGCCTGCAGCCTTGCGAGGGTTAATACGTTTAAATGTTTTACTCACGTCGGCTGCAGTGAAGGAGAGCCAGTAGGTTTTGGTTGTCAGTGGCACTGTATTGTAATCAAAGCGGGCAAAAAAGTTATTTAGTTTGAAGCAAGACATCCTGGTCCGCGACGGGGCTGGTTTTCTTTTTGTAATCCTTGATTGATTGTAGACCCTGCCACATACGTCTTGTGTCTGAGCTGTTGAATTGCGACTCTACTTTGTCTCTATACTGTTACTTAGCTTGTTTGATTGCCTTGCGGAGGGAATAGCTACACTGTTTGTATTCGGTCATGTTTCCGGTCACCTTGCCCTGGCTAAAAGCAGTGGTTCGCGCTTTCAGTTTCACGAGAATGCTGCCATCAATCCACGGTTTTTGGTTTGGGAATGTTTTAATCGATGCTATTGGTACGACATCGTCAATGCACTTTCTAATGAACTCGCTCACCGAATCAGCGTATTCGTTAATGTTGTTGTTGGACGCAATGCGGAACATATCCCAATCCACGTGATCGAAGCAGTCTTGATGCGTGGAATCAGATTGGTCGGACCAGCGTTGAAAAGATCTGAGAGCGGGAGCTTCTTGTTTTAGTTTCTGTCTGTAGGATGGGAGCAACAAAATGGAGTCGTGGTCAGCTTTTCCGAAAGGAGGGCGGGGGAGGGCCTTATATGCGTTGAGGAAGTTAGAATAACAATGATCCAGGGTTTTACCAGCCCTGGTTGCGCAATCGAAACGCTGATACAATTTAGGGAGTCTTGTTTTCAGATTAGCCTTGTTAAAATCCCCAGCTACAATGAACGCAGCCTAAGGATATGTGGTTTCCAGTTTGCATGGAGTCAATAAAATCCGTTCAGGGCCATCGATGTGTCTGCTTGGGGGGGAATATATACGGCTGTGATTATAATCGAAGAGAATTCCCTTGGTAGATAATGTGGTCGACATTTGATTGTGAGGATTTCTAAGTCAGGTGAACAGAAGGACTTGAGTTCCTCTATATTGTTATGATCACACCACATCTCGTTAATCATAAGGCATACCCCCCCCCCCTCTTCTTACCAGAAAGATGGTTTCTGATCGACAGAAACCATCGTGCCGACAGATGGTTTCTGTCGGCACGATGCGTGAAGAAACCAGCTGGCTGCACCGACTCCGATAGAGTCTCTCGAGTGAGCCATGTTTCCGTGAAGCAAAGAACGTTACAGTCTCTAATGTCTCTCTGGAATGCTACCCTTGCTCGGATCAAGAGACTGGACATTGGCGAGTAGTATGCTAGGGAGTGGTGCGCGATGTGCCCGTCTCCGGAGCCTGACCAGAAGACCACTTCGTTTGCCTCTTTTACGACATCGTTGTTTTGGGTCGCCGGCTGGGATCCCATCCATTGTCCTGGGTGGAAGGCAGAACACAGGATCCGCTTCGGGAAAGTCATATTCCTGGTCGTAATGATGGTGAGTTGACGTTGCTCTTATATTCAGTAGTTCCTACCGACTGTATGTAAAGAAACTTAAGATTTCCTGGGGTAACAATGTAAGAAATAACACATAAAAAAACAAAATACTGCATAGTTTCCTAGGAACGCGAAGCGAGGTGGCCATCTCTGTCGGTGCTCGCATGTGTTGATTTTGTCCACCCACACCAGACGCAATCAGGACACACAGGTTGAAAAATCAAATGAACTCTGAACCAACTATATAATTTGGAGACAGGTCGAAAAGCATAAAAAATGTATGCCAAGTTAGCTAGGTATCTTGCTGTTTGTCATGGGATATATACATTGGGTTGTCATTTTACCTAAAATTCACAAGCTTCTCTTCTCCGACAATTAATCCACAGATAAAAGGGTAAACAGAGTTTGTTTCTAGTAATCTCTCCTCCTTCAGGCTTCTTCTTCTTCTTTGGACGTTATATAGCAGTTGGCAACCAATTTTAAGGTGCATTACCACTACCGACTGGAGTATGGACCTCAGTTCATCTTTCAATCACCCACGTGGGTATATGCTCCAAAAAAAACAATGAGAAGATGGGAGAGGCAGGACTTGCAGTGTGTCAAGCGTCACAAATAGAACCAAGTTCTATTTTAGCACCTGGCTGCGCAAATGCTCGTTGACACGCGCGAACAGTATGGGTGCAATGATTGAATAAAATGTATGTGTACATTTATTTTGTAACGGGCTGTGTCCTCAGCATGTTAGTAGGGCACTGTGGATGAGGATAGAGGAAATCATTGTACCGTGCACTCCAGCGCCAAGGGGTGCAGGTTCGATCCCAGTGTTAAACACTTGTTTTAAGCCTATCCCAAACCTTAACCCTTACCTTAACCAGTCATTATTATTGCCACAACTTTACCTTTTAAATTGTAAGTGTATCCCCTCCCACCGGACAAATGTTGAGTACTGAAGTGAGACCGTGAGACCTGGTTGGCACGTCTATGACCTCTTCTCCCCTTCAGCCCTCTCCTTCCCATTTTTTTAATTAAGAGAGAAAATGATTAAAGCTGCAAATTACCCCTGTTCCGAGAAGCCTTTACTGTGGCGATAGCAGTAGCAGATGGTGACAGGGCCAGATGACCCCCCCCTCCCACACGTGATATAAAACTCAATTTGCATTTCATGAGCATTAATTGCGTCTGTTGTCCTCTACCCCACCCGACCCACCGGCCCGCCGATCTTGAGCCTGTCACACACACACACAGCACACACACACACGATGAGATGCCTGTCACTCTGCAACCAGGCATACTCTGAAGGAGTGTTGATAGATTAAGGTGGACCTTCTGCTTGCATCTAGTCTCATTGTGTTTCAAAAATTAAAAAATATGATCTCCCCATAGACCCTAAGCAAAAGGGGGCGGCAGGGCAATAATGACATTGGACAGGGTAGCATGGAAAGGGGGTTGGTTAGGGAGGTTTGGGGAGGTTTGTGGACAATGAATGGAAAAAAGTGATTACTTCAGTCTTGTCCTTGAACCCATGAATGAAACAACCAGACTAGTTGAGGTCCAAAAGGGAGTGTTGTTGAACACTCCAGTGTAGCACAAGTGTTGAAAAAGTATTCTCAATCAATACCATGAGTATCAATGACCTCAGTGTAATGATTTGATTTACAAATCAATGTGTTAATGTTCAGAAATAATGGCTGTTCAAGAGTAGGATATTAGAAAGATAAACAAGTGTATAGACGTTATCGAGTGGACTGGGAAAAAGTGAGGCTATTGAACCAGCATAGTGTTGGAAAGAGGATAAATCTAATGATTTCAACTGAACCATATGCTTCATGTGAAGGCCATGTATTTGATTTGGTTGACCCCCAACCAAGTGTTAGTTTATTATGAAATCTGTCTAATCTCTGTCTCATCTGTCCTTATATACATCTGTAGTCATCTGTATCCTGGGGCTTGAGCAATGGAAGGCCTGGGGACCGGGTGGATGTGTGCATGTAAATGTGTGAGTGGGTGTTGGGGTTGGAGGTTCACTCAATAAAATCACCCCCAGATTTTGGAGGGGGGTAGAGGTCAAGGGGGTGGAAGGGGAGAGGCGTAGCACATCAGATTACAGTGACAGGAGTGAAATTTGGGGGTCACCCCTGCACCCCTGCTACTGGCGTCAACCCCCCCCCCCCCCCCCCCCCCCCCAGAGTGAGGAAGACATGGGGATGCTTATTTTGGGGGTCCCCGTGTTGCTTCAATTCACCAGATCCCCCTTTTACCTATGTTGTCCTCATGTTGTCCTCCATGCTTATCCTACAGAATCCTTCACAACTGATCGACTAGGCCTAAGGTTTCATAATATATGTCCGAAATATCCTAACATAACATCACAGAGGGCACCCTAAGGAACCTCCCAACAAAGGAAGGCAATATTAAATGTCCCAAATGTTGCCAAAATTGCATCCCATTTGTCTTGTCACCATGGGCCCTCCTATTCCTGACTAGTCAATGATAATCTGCTGTGCCATAAAACCTCCATCAAGCTTTATAATGGGACAATAGAGGAGGATCATTCATTACTTTGATTGAAGGGTAATGGAGAGCAGAAACACAGACAAAACACTGGACACATTAATGTTCTTTAGCACGGCAAGCAACCCAGCTACACACACACACAAGTAACACACACACACACAATGCATGTAACTTACTGTGGGGTTTCTTTCCGTTCTCGCAAACAAGCTGTGATAGAAATAAAGCCTAATGATCTCATGGCACACAGACAGTTAATGACCCCTCACATAGTTCAATAAGACAAAGTGATCACTCAGTGAAGGTCTGGGGAGAGATTTATTTTTATATTTAGACCCTCCAGCCCTCCCACCACACACTTCCTAATTTTGGGATCAAAATTAATTTGACTGAGATGGATTTCTGAGGCAGCATGCATCAAGAATCTTAGAGTATGAGTGCTGAACAGATCATAGGTCAGGCTCACTATTCTAAGCGGCTTTATGAATACAGGCCCTGATAGACAAGCATTCACCTGTCATACTCAGATCTGACCACATGGCTGCAGTGTTAGCTAGTGAACTTTTAGCTATAACGCCAAGGTACTTGAGCATAATTTTGTATTGTATTTACAATATATCACCACAAGATGGGAGTATAATAACTGTGTGCTACTAGCAGATACCTAGAGTGTAATGTAAATTTTTCTGCATTGAATCAAATTATCCCCCCCCCCCCTGTACTCCCTGTTTACTCATGACTGCACGACTCCGACACCATCATTAAGTTTGCCGATGATACAACAGTGGTAGGCCTGATCATCAACAACGACGAGACAGCATATAGGGAGGAGGTCAGAGACCTGGCTGTGTGGTGCCGGGACAATAACCTCTCCCTCAACGTGATCAAGACTAAGGAGATGATTGTGGACTACAGGAAAAGGAGGACCGAGCATGCCCCCATTCTCATTGACAGGGCTGTAGTGGAGCAGGATGAGAGCTTCAAGTTCCTTGGTGTCCAAATCACCAACAAACTAACTTGGTCCAAGCACACCAACACAGTCGTGAAGAGGGCATGACAAAACCTATTCCCCCCTCAGGAGACTGAAAAGATTTGGCATTGGTCCTCAGATCCCTAAAAGTTCTACAGCTGCACCATCGAGAGCATCCCGACTAGTTGCATCACTGCCTGGTATGGCATCTGCTCGGCCTCCGACCGCAAGGCACTACAGAGGGCAGTTCGTACGGCACAGTACATCACTGGGGCCAAGCTTCCTGCCATCCAGGACCTCTATACCAGGCGCACAGCACAATCCCCACAGCACAATGCTGGTACCAACGTGCTTCACCGCAGGGATGGTACCAGGTTTCCTCCAGACGTGACGATTGACATTCAGGCCAAAGAGTTCCATCTTGGTTTCATCAGAACAGAGAATCTTGTTTCTCATGGTTTGAGAGTCTTTAGGTGCCATTTGTCAACTCCAAGTGGGCTGTCATGTGTCTTTTACTGAGGAGTGGCTTCCGTCTGGCCACTCTACCATAAAGGCCTGATTGGTGGAGTGCTGCAGAGATGGTTGTCCTTCTAGAAGGTCCACAGAAGAACTCTGGAG
>NC_034198.2:24027159-24049659 GCF_002021735.2 Oncorhynchus kisutch | reverse complement strand
CGCCTGACTCCTCTACTCCTCCTCGTGTCTGACTCCTCTACTCCTCCTCGTGTCTGACTCCTCTACTCCTCCTCGTGTCTGACTCCTCTACTCCTCCTCGTGTCTGACTCCTCTACTCCTCCTCCCGCCTGACTCCTCTACTCCTCCTCGCGCCTGACTCCTCTACTCCTCCTCGTGTTTGACTCCTCTACTCCTCCTCCTCTACTCCTCCTCGTGTCTGACTCCTCTACTCCTCCTCCTCTACTCCTCCTCGTGTCTGACTCCTCTACTCCTCCTCGTGCCTGACTCCTCTACTCCTCCTCGTGTCTGACTCCTCTACTCCTCCTCGTGCCTGACTCCTCTACTCCTCCTCGTGCCTGACTCCTCTACTCCTCCTCGTGTCTGACTCCTCTACTCCTCCTCGTGTCTGACTCCTCTACTCCTCCTCCTCTACTCCTCCTCGTGTCTGACTCCTCTACTCCTCCTCGTGTCTGACTCCTCTACTCCTCCTCGTGCCTGACTCCTCTACTCCTCCTCGTGCCTGACTCCTCTACTCCTCCTCGTGCCTCACTCCTCTACTCCTCCTCGCGCCTCACTCCTCTACTCCTCCTCGCGCCTGACTCCTCTACTCCTCCTCGCGCCTGACTCCTCTACTCCTCCTCGCACCTGACTCCTCTACTCCTCCTCGCGCCTGACTCCTCTACTCCTCCTCGCGCCTGACTCCACTACTCCTCCTCCAGCCTGACTCCTCTACTCCTCCTCGTGTCTGACTCCTCTACTCCTCCTCGCGCCTGACTCCTCTACTCCTCCTCGCGCCTGACTCCTCTACTCCTCCTCGCGCCTGACTCCTCTACTCCTCCTCGCGCCTGACTTCTCTACTCCTCCTCGCGCCTGACTTCTCTACTCCTCCTCGCGCCTGACTCCTCTACTCCTCCTCGTGCCTGACTCCTCTACTCCTCCTCGTGCCTGACTCCTCTACTCCTCCTCGTGCCTGACTCCTCTACTCCTCCTCGTGCCTGACTCCTCTACTCCTCCTCGCGCCTGACTCCTCTACTCCTCCTCGTGCCTGACTCCTCTACTCCTCCTCGCGCCTGACTCCTCTACTCCTCCTCGCGCCTGACTCCTCTACTCCTCCTCGTGCCTGACTCCTCCTCGCGCCTGACTCCTCTACTCCTCCTCGTGCCTGACTCCTCTACTCCTCCTTGCGCCTGACTCCTCTACTCCTCCTTGCGCCTGACTCCTCTACTCCTCCTTGCGCCTGACTCCTCTACTCCTCCTCGTGCCTGACTCCTCTACTCCTCCTCGCGCCTGACTCACCTTCCAATCTGGCAAACGGTGCGGTGCAATTCCGGGTAAATGTGTTTACTGAAGGAGGCTCTGATTATACAGCACATTAAGTCTCGGGAATAACACAACAAATCACAGCCCCCAAATGGAAAAGGCCCTTTCAATTGCATCTCATTCAATGAGAGAAGAGTAATTGCTATTAGAGCTAAATAAGTACTTTTTCTCCCCTCGGCCTCACCCAGCCCTGGCACACTGCATTCCAATGAGCCCGGCCGGGACACAGCCAGTCTAAAACCAACTAGTGCAGAGCAGATCGGACGGAATTCGAGACACTAAACCTGTTCAGGACAGTGGTGATCAATCAAATATAGAGAAGCAGATTGGAGACAAAGAAGGCAGTTTGGGTTTTACATTTTTGAACAGATGACTGCTCTTTTCAGTTAAGGGCCATATTTCTGTTGTTGAAGCTAAACAGGATCACTATGATGAGAGAACCCTTTCTCTGCGACAAGGACGCTAACAGTCAGAGGACAGAGCAGACGAGGTGGATGCCAGAAAGAACAGCTGCATAGGCAGCGCGGGCGGCAGAGAGATAACAGTCGCAGGCCCACTATGAGACATTGCCTCTGTCAAGGGAAACTGGAGGCAGGGGAGCCGAAATGGGGGAATTCTCTGAGCCGCCATGGATCTTGTTTACTTTACATATCCATAGTGATAGATACTGTACGTTCATTTCCCCGTTCGTTCCAGGGAGACCAGTCCAATGTGCCTTTGAAAGTTGAGAAAAAACGTAACTAAGTTACACTCAGAATCTTTCTCCAAGGCTACACTTTCACACATAACTAAACCCGCCTTCATGTCCTTGGAATCCAAAGCCCTCACCGACTCCCCTCCCATCCACCCTGCTATGGGGGGACAGTCAGGCATCGAGAACCCCCAACTAGGTCCAACGTGACGCGCACGCACACGCAACACTCCTATCTCCCAGCTCCAACCTGCCTGGCTACCTGGCTGACTACAGTGTGATGGAAGTCATCTCTGAACAGCATCAATTGTGCCAAAGCAGAACGTAAAGGAGAAGGAGTCATACCACACCCCCCAGGGTCAATTGTGTTCTATTTTAGAAGATGTTATATTGCTTTGTTATTCTGGAAATATTCCTTTCTATAGTGGTAGAGGAGAGAGGAGAGGAAAGATAGAGACAGGTGGTGAGAAGAGATGCTGCAAATGACATGTATGACACCTCAACTAGATGACGTGAGAGAGAGAGGGATGGAGAGAGCGATGGAGAGAGAGAGGGATGGAGAGAGAGGGGGATGGAGAGAGAGGGGGATGGAGAGAGAGAGGGATGGAGAGAGAGAGGGATGGAGAGAGAGGGATGGAGAGAGAGAGGGATGGAGAGAGAGGGATGAGAGAGAGGGATGGAGAGAGAGAGGGATGGAGAGAGAGAGGGATGGATAGAGAGGGGGATGGAGAGAGAGGGGGATGGAGAGAGAGAGGGATGGATGGATGGAGAGAGAGGGGGATGGAGAGAGAGGGGGATGGAGAGAGAGAGGGAGGGAGAGAGAGAGGGATAGAGAGAGAGAGGGATGGAGAGAGAGGGGGATGGAGAGAGAGAGGAATGGAGAGAGAGAGGGATGAAGAGAGAGAGGGATGAAGAGAGAGAGGGATGGAGAGAGAGAGGGATGGAGAGAGAGAGACTTGAATAAAGCCTTTTTACAATTTTGAATTTGAGAGAGAGAAAACCTCAGAGAACGGGAAAGAGAAACATGTTGTCCCCCACAAATAATGCAGAGGCCCTCTTGGGCCAATTGAGATATCGTGTGTGACTAACACATTTCAGTTATCATGTGTGACCACAGATTATCCATTATATTGACCAGATTCTCAAGTGGCCGCTGTAACAATGAAAATAAACGTCTTCTAAAATGGAAGGCAGTCTGGGTACCAGTCTCTTTAGCTTATCCACTCTCTGTACTCCATGTCATGTGCCAAAGACTCTTTGGCAATAACAAGGAGTGGCAAGGATTATTAGCTAAAGAGACTGGTACCCAGGCTAGAAGGCAGTCGGGAGGAGACAAGATCAGGTGGGACCATTCTAGCCAATGAGAGGGCAGATACGCGTGTGAACAAAAAGCACAACTCCGATATTAAGTGTTTTTTTTCTCAAAGTTGCCGGGACGTCACGTGTCCTACTTATATCAGTACACTAATAATAACCTATGCACTACAAAACTTCTATTCCATCAAATAAGCCACACGTAGCAAATAAGCCATTATAGTTTTTGTTAACCAAATTCAACACTCTCTCATTGACCTCCATTTCGGGCCCAGTTATTTTATTTTATTTCACCTTTATTTAACCAGGTAGGCTAGTTGAGAACAAGTTCTCATTTGCAACTGCGACCTGGCCAAGATAAAGCATAGCAGTGTGAACAGACAACACAGAGTTACACATGGAGTAAACAATTAACCTCTTGCTCCTACTTGAGACATTTGCGTCCCAACTAGACATCTGGAAATGCAAATGCGCTACGCTACATGCTAATAGCACTCGTTAAAACTCAAACGTTCATTAAAATACACATGCAGGGTATTGAATTAAAGCTACACTCGTTGTGAATCTAGCCAACAAGTCAGATTATTAAAATGCTTTTCGGCGAAAGCATGAGAAGCTATTATAAGAGAGCATGCAACACCACGAAATACTTGAATGCTACGTAAACAAAAGATTTTGCGTAGCCGACGCTACCCAAATAGCATACCTTTGAAGATCTTCTTTGTTGGCACTCCTATATGCCCCATAAACATCACTATTGGGTCTTTTTTTCGATTAAATCGGTCCATATATACCTAAAATAGCCATCTATGGAAACTGTGTGATTCAGAAAAAAACACTGTTTGAAAACGCTACGTCATTTTTTTTAATTAAAAAAGTCGACGATAAACTTTCACAAAACACTTCGAAATACTTTTCTAATCCAACTTTAGGTATCAGTAAACGTTAATAATCTATCAAAATGATCACGGGGCGATGTGTATTCAATAGCTCCACGATTTCAAATCATCTTCCAAAAATCTCTCTTCCAAACCTTCCAGTCGGAGACCGGATGGAAAGTGATCTCCCAGGTTGGTTTGCCCAAGAAATAAACAGCCCGAAAATGACGAGACTGGCGACATCGTGTGGAAGCTGTAGGGATTGCAACCTACGCCATAAGCAATATGGTTTCCATTTAACAAACAATGGAACTGGCGCATTGATACTTTTTTCAGTTTTCAGTGACCAGATTTTCTTGCGCTTTTCGCTGAAACACACGCTCTGTTCAAGTCACAGCGGTGATTTAACCAGTTTTAGAAACGTCAGAGTGTTTTCTATACACACATACTAATCATATGCATATACTATATTCCTGGCATGAGTAGCAGGGCGCTGAAATGTTGCGCGATTTTTAACAGAATGTTCGAAAAAGGAGGGGGTAGGATGAAGAGGTTTTAACAAGTCAATAACACAGTAGAAAAAGGGAGTCGATAGACATTGTGTGCAAAATGCATGAGGAAGTAGGCGAATAATTACAATTTTGCAGATTAACACTGGAGTGATAAATGAGCAGATGGTCATGTACAGGTAGAGATATTGGTGTGCAAAAGAGCAGAAAAGTTAATAAATAAAAACAGTATGGGGATGAGGTAGGTAAAAATGGGTGGGCTATTTACCGATAGACTATGTACAGCTGCAGCGATCGGTTAGCTGCTCAGATAGCTGATGGTGAGGGAGATAAAAGTCTCCAACTTCAGCGATTTTTGCAATTCGTTCCAGTCACAGGCAGCAGAGAACTGGAACGAAAGGCGGCCAAATGAGGTTTTGGCTTTAGGGATGATCAGTGAGATACACCTGCTGGAGCGCGTGCTACGGGTGGGTGTTGCCATCGTGACCAGTGAACTGAGATAAGGCGGAGCTTTACCTAGCATGGACTTGTAGATGACCTGGAGCCAGTGGGTCTGGCGACGAATATGTAGCGAGGGCCAGCCGACTAGAGCATACAGGTCGCAGTGGTGGGTGGTATAAGGTGCTTTAGTGACAAAACGGGTGGCACTGTGATAAACTGCATCCAGTTTGCTGGGTAGAGTGTTGGTAGCAATTTTGTAGATGACATCGCCGAAGTCGAGGATCGGTAGGATAGTCAGTTTTACTAGGGTAAGTTTGGCGGCGTGAGTGAAGGAGGCTTTGTTGCGGAATAGAAAGCCGACTCTGGATTTGATTTTCGATTGGAGATGTTTGATATGAGTCTGGAAGGAGAGTTTACAGTCTAGCCAGACACCTAGGTACTTATAGATGTCCACATATTCAAGGTCGGAACCATCCAGGGTGGTGATGCTAGTCAGGCGTGAGGGTGCAGGCAGCGAACGGTTGAAAAGCATGCTTTTAGTTTTACTAGCGTTTAAAACTACTTGGCACCACACGTCCCGCTAGGGCACCTCCCCCCACTGCTCAACTGACACAGTAGCACACAGAACGCAAAAAATATTCTTAGAAATATTTAACCTCCACACATTAACAAGTCCAATAGCTCAAATGAAAGATAAACACCTTGTTCATCTAGCCACCAAGTCAGATTTCTAAAATGTTTTACGGCGAAAACATAGCACATATTTATGTCAAACCACCACCAAAGATAGGCTAATTTACATAGCCATTTTGTAGAACAATAGATGCAATCACAAAAGCAGGATTAAAAGTAAAATAATTCACTAACCTTTTGAAAATCTTCATCAGATGACAGGAATAGGACATGTTATACAGTACATTTATGTTTTTTTCAATAATATGCTAATTATATCCATAAATCACGGTTTACATAGAAGGTCATGGCTAAAAAATGCTACAACAATGCCTGGAGAAATTATGGTAACTCTGCCAGATAACAGAAATACACATCATAAACGTTGACTAAATATACATGTTCTACATATACTTAGAAAGATACACTTCTTCTTAATAAAACAGCTGTGTTACATTTATTTTTTACTTTACAGATTTCGTTCACTAGGCTATAATGTGAGTCGGCGCTCAGGAATTAGCATTTTGGCTCCTCCACAGAAACCCAAATTTAACACATAAATGTTCCCTTACCTTTGCTGTTCTTCCATCAGAAGACCTGGAAGGGTTTATACTTACCAAAAACAGCTTTAGTTTTGAAGTCTGTGTCTTTCGGTTATCAAACACGACATATTTCGGTTGAAATGCAGCCAAAAAGTAAAGTTAGTTCGCACCAAAATGTCGAAATTACATATTATATGTTGACTAAACTTGTCAAACTTGGTTCAGAACACAGCATTAGCATGCTATATAGCTTCACCGCAATTCTCAGGACAAAGAGAAACACACGCATCGTTTAATCAATCTTGGAAGAAAGACAGAATGCGCGTCAGAGTAACCTGTTTTCTCGCGCGACCGAAAGGTTTCGGCCCGTCATTACTCTCGTGAGCGCGCGATTCACACAATGAGAAGCCCCATTGAAAGCGGACACCGCGCTGAAGGCATAGGAACTGTTCCCAGGACTGTAGGTGCTTGGGAAGGGTGGGGGCGATGACGTCAAAGTTGGGCCAACTTTTTGGATGACAAGAGAGAGTTTGGGAGAATGAGTGCCCTGAGAGTTCTGCTTTACTTACAGACATAATTTAAACGGTTTTAGAAGCTTTAGAGTGTTTTCTATTCAATAATATTTATTATATGCATATATTAGCAATTTTTTACAGATTTTTTTTCTGTTTACTATGGGCACGCATTTCACCAACGGGGGCAGTATTCTGCCCTAGCCTTAACAGGTTTTAAGAGCAGTTGGAGGCCACGGAAGGAGTGTTGTATGGCATTGAAGCTCGTTTGGAGGTTAGATAGCACAGTGTCCAAGGACGGGCCGGAAGTATATAGAATGGTGTCGTCTGCGTAGAGGTGGATCAGGGAATCGCCCGCAGCAAGAGCAACATCATTGATATATACAGAGAAAAGAGTCGGCCCGAGAATTGAACCCTGTGGCACCCCCATAGAGACTGCCAGAGGACCGGACAGCATGCCCTCCGATTTGACACACTGAACTCTGTCTGCAAAGTAGTTGGTGAACCAGGCAAGGCAGTCATCAGAAAAACCGAGGCTACTGAGTCTGCCGATAAGAATATGGTGATTGACAGAGTCGAAAGCCTTAGTTATCCCTCTAGCTTTACCTCTTCCTCTCTGGTGTGACTCACAAATTTCAGTTAATGAATTACTATAGCTCCCGTCTTGGGCCAATCAGTGTAATTTTGAAAATGCCGGTTCTCTATGGCAAGACACATCATTCAACCAAGTTGAGTCCAAATCGGGCCGGTGCTGTCCGAGATTTCGCGTGTCACTAACGTGCTAATGTAACAGTATAACTTTAGACCGTCCCCTCGCCCATACCCGGGCGCGAACCAGGGATCCTCTGCACACATCAACAACAGTCACCCACGAAGCATCGTACCCATTGCTCCACAAAAGCCACGGCCCTTGCAGAGCAAGGGGAACTACTACTTCAAGGTCTCAGAGCAAGTGACGTCACTGATTGAAACGCTATTTAGCGCGCACCGCTAACTAAGCTAGCCGTTTCACATCCGTTACACTAACAGACGGAAGCAGACCGATCCACAGTCCCCTGCCTGATTTCATTGTGGGGAACAACAAAAATCAATGCCCTCATTTAGATTCTCTGTGCCTGTCTCTCCCGTGGTGGCTGTTGCTCTCCTCTCTCTCCAAACACACTTGCACCCCAGAGGCTAGAGTGAACTTTATACAGACCAGTAATGAGTATATAAGTTCTCTGCTGCAGTGAGAGGACAGGCTGCACAGGCTATTGGTGACAACAAGCAGAGAAACCATACAGTGAGAGACTTAACCTTCAACAAGGTTAATTTTTGTTTCTGCTCATTCACTCTGTCACGCCCTGGCCTTAGTTATCTTTGTTTTCTTTATTATTTTGGTTAGGTCAGGGTGTGACATGGGGGATTTATGTGTTTTGTCTGGTCTAGGGGTTTTGTATGTTTATGGGGTGTTTTCTAGTCTAGGTGTCTATGGTTGCCTAGATTGGTTCTCAATTAGAGGCAGGTGCTTATCGTTGTCTCTGATTGGGAAAACCGATACAGAATCACCCACCAACCAAGGACCAAGCGGCGTGGTAAGAGGCAGCAGCAGGAAAGGCAGCAGCAGGAGAGGAAGCACGATTTAGAGACATGGACTTGGGAGGAGATCCTAGACGGGAAAGGACTATCCTTAAGGACTAGGATTATCGCCGCCCCAAAGAAGAGCTGGAGTCGGCGAAGGCGGAGAGGCGCTGGTATGAGGAGGCAGCACGGCGGCGCGGATGGAAGCCCGAGAGTCAGCCCCAAAAATGTATTGGAGGGAGGCACACAGGGAGTGTGGCGAAGCCAGGTAGGAGACCTGCGCCAACTTCCTGTGCTTACCGGAGGGCGAGAGAGACCGGGCAGGCACCGTGTTATGCTGTGGAGCGCACGGTGTCCCCAGTGCGGTACATACCAGCTCCTCGTATAGGCCGGGCTAGAGTGGGCATCGAGCCAGGTGCCATGAAGCCGGCTCTACGCATCTGGTCTCCAGTGTGTCTCCTTGGGCCGGCGTACATGGCACCAGCCTTACGCATGGTGTCCCCGGTTTGCCTGCATAGCCCAGTGCGGGCTATTCCACCTCGCCGCACTGGCAGGGCGACCAGGAGCATTCGACCAGGTAAGGTTGGGCAGGCTCGGTGCTCAAGAGCTACAGTCCGGTCTATCCAGTGCCACCTCCACGCACCAGCCCTCCGGTGGCAGCCCCCCGCACCAGTCTCTCTGTCTCATTCCTACAGGTGCTTCCGCCTGTCCAGCGCTGCCAGAGCCTTCCTCCTCTCCAGCGCTGCCAGAGCCTTCCTCCTCTCCAGAGCCGCTAGAGTCTCCCGCCTATCCAGAGCTGCTAGAGTCTCCCGCCTATCCAGAGCTGCTAGAGTCTCCCGCCTGTCCAGAGCTGCCAGAGTCTCCCGCCTGTCCAGAGCTGCTAGAGTCTACAGCCTGTCCAGAGCCGCTAGAGTCTCCCGCCTGTCCAGAGCCGCCAGAGTCTCCCGCCTGTCCAGAGCCGCCAGAGTCTCCTGCCTGTCCAGAGCCGCCAGAGTCTCCCGCCTGTCCAGAGCCGCCAGAGTCTCCCGCCTGTCCAGAGCCGCCAGATTCTCCCGCCTGTGCAGAGCCGCCAGAGTCTCCCGCCTGTCCAGAGCCGCCAGAGTCTCCCGCCTGTCCAGAGCCGCCAGAGTCTCCCACCTGTCCAGAGCCGCCAGAGTCTCCCGCCTGTCCAGAGCCGCCAGAGTCTACCGCGTGTCCAGAGCCGCCAGAGTCTTCCGCCTGTCTTGAGCCGCCAGAGTCTCCCGTCTGTCCTGAGCCGCCAGTTTGCAAGGAGCCGCCAGAGCGGCCAGTCTGCAAGGAGCCGCCAGCCTGCAAGGAGGCACCAGAGCCGCCAGGATCCGCCAGAGCCGCCAGTCAGCCAGGATCCGCCAGAGCCGCCAGGATCCGACAGAGCCGCCAGTCAGCCAGTCAGGACAGGCGGGAGACTCTGGCGGCTCTGGACAGGCAGGAGACTCTGGCGGCTCTGGACAGGCGGGAGACTGAGCTACCCCTCAGTCCTGAGCTACCCCTCAGTCCTGAGCTACCCCTCAGTCCGGAGCTGCCCCTCAGTCCGGAGGAGTTTGTTTAGTGGAGTGGGGCCCTTTAGTAGGGTTGCCAGTCCTAGGTTGGCGGCGAGGGTCGACGTTCCTAGGAGGCCACAAAAACGGACTAAGACTATGGTGGAGTGGGGTCCATGTCCCATTCCAGAGCCGCCACCGTGGACAGACGCCCACCCAGACCCTCTGGGAACCACATTGGGAACCACATTTAGGCAGCCATGTTCTTTGGGTATTTTGTGGGTGATTGTTTCCTGTCTTTGTGTCATTGCACCAGATAGGACTGTTTCGGTTTTCACATTTGTTGTTTTGTATTTTTGTACTATTCTCATTTATCGTCTATATTAAACATGTTGAACACTAACCTCGCTGCATTTTGGTCCTCCTTTCATTCAACGGAAGAAAACCGTTACACACTCTCTCTATATTTTTTTACATTTTAACTAGGCAAGTCAGTCAAGAACAAATTATTGTTTACAATGACAGTCTAGGAACAGTGGGTTAACTGCCTTGTTCAGGGGCAGAATGACAGAGTTTTACCTTGTCAGCTCTGGGATTCGATCTTGCAACCTTTCAGTTACTGGCCTAATGCTCTAAAACACTAGGCTCCCTGCCACCCTTCTCTCTCCCTTTCTCTCTCTCCCTCCTCTTTCTTTCTACTAAGGCTTTAAAGCCACTACAGAGTAGATGCCTGTGGCGCTATTCAAATTCAATTAAATAATTGTTTAAAAAAAAGACCACCATGTTATCGCCAGTGCTTATTTGCACATATTAACCTTGACAGCTGGTTTGTGTGGATTTGAAAGTTAGGATCTAGAGAGCGGGAGGCAAGGACAAGGGTGTATGGAAGGACACATGGTGGGTGGCCCTGTGCCTGGCGAGAGAGAGGGACAGATGAAGGGACGGGATGGGACGGGGGGAGGGGGCAGAGAGTGAGAGGGGGAGATAGAGAATGTGTGTTTGAGAGAGAAAGTAATGAGAATGAGCTACTTTCAGATAGTCTGACACCAGCTCAGAGAGTCACGTGGGTCGTGCGCCAGCCAGGCTAACATTTCAATGGGAAACATATGAAAAGTGAAAGAGTTCAATGTAGTGTTTTGATTAGTCTTTTGCAACATCATGTTTTGTATACAATGAGGTTCCGATCTCTTTACACACAGCAGGAAGGAGACACACCAGACTCATTAGTCAGGTGGTCTTTACCCTTTCCTCCAACCAATTCTCTTCTATTCTGTCTCTCTCCTTCCTTCACCCTCTCTCTCTCCTTGTCTCATTGTCATTCAGGGACGGGTGATGATTACTGATGATGAGTATCAGATAAGGAATCTGCAGTCTAACCTAAGGGAAGGTCACCTCCCTGATGAATACACAGACACATGATGAGGGAGGGGTGGGTCACCTTTATCACACATACATGCTGTGTCCCCTCACACACACACACACACACACACACACACACACACACACACACACACACACACACACACACACACACACACACACACACACACACACACACACACACACACACACACACACACACAGTGTCCTCTCACACACAGAGGACAAGGACAAATAAAAAAAACTGCCAAAACAAAAAAGAAACCAAAACTCAATTAGCAAAGCTGTCACCTTGGCTGTAGCTGCCTGTCTCCTAGTCCTACAGTCCTGTAGTGGATATATATATATCTGGAGGCAATCCTACTGAAAATTAGCAGTGCTCCCAGTCTCCCACTCAGGCCAGAAAACTAGCACCTCTTTCCAAAAGCAACTCTCTATTTGACCCCTTTTCCATTTTAAGAGGGGGAATGCCAAGACAAGAAACCAAGACAAGAATCCTATTTGAGGCTGTTAGCGGCTCTGCCAGGCACTCAGAGTGCCACAGAGCCCCCTGTCCCCCCTCTCAGAGGCCCCTGTCTGGCCCCAATGTAGTCTGATAGTACCAGGCCTCTCTTTGACCTGGTAAACAAGTCTCCCTCATTGCCTCGCCTCCATTTGGAGGGCAGAATAAAGGGAGAGTAGAGGAGAGGCCCTGGGAGTACATTTCACTGAGGCGAAGAGTATTTCAAGTGATGGAGACATAGTTACAACCAGATAGAACATGCACTCTATCACGCTCTGTCTCACTTTCCCCTTCTCTTCCTCTCTTTCTCTCTCTCTCTCTCTCTCTCTCTCTCTCTCTCTCTCCCTCTTCCTCTCTCTCTCTCTCTCTCTCTTCCCCTCTCTCTCTCTCTCTCTCTCTCTCTCTCTCTCTCTCTCTCTCTCTCTCTCTCTCTCTCTCTCTCTTCCTCTCTCTCTCTCTCTCTCTCTCTCTCCAACTCTCTCTCAAACACATGCACAATCAACCACATAGCATATAGATACATAAAATCCACAGATGCAGCCCACACATATGAAACACAATAGACTGAACAACACATTCACACAAACACATAATAGACAACATATCTATTGTTATGCAAATAGACAACATCTTGATGGAAGAAACGACACATTGTCTGTGACAACAATAACAGAGAGGTACATATATATATATAGACAGAGAGAGAGAGAGACAGAGAGAGAGACAGAGAGAGAGAGAGACAGAGAGAGAGAGAGACAGAGAGAGAGAGAGACAGAGAGAGAGACAGAGAGAGAGAGAGACAGAGAGAGAGACAGAGAGAGAGAGAGACAGAGAGAGAGAGAGACAGAGAGAGAGAGAGAGAGACAGAGAGAGAGAGAGACAGAGAGACAGAGAGACAGAGAGAGAGACAGAGAGAGAGACAGAGAGAGTGAGCTGCATAAGAGACAGCATCATCGTGCATCTTACATGCGGCTGCTGGGCGGAATCTTGCGTCCGTCTCTGAACCATGTGACCTGCGGCTGGGGAAAGCTCCTGATGCGTGGAGCGGGAACAACCGCCCCCTCCCCCTGAGAGACCGACTGGGCACGCTCACCCTCTTCAAAACTGCCCATGACTAAAGAAAGAAAGGAGAGAAAACAGAAAACAAATTACAGTTGAGTTATTACTGAGGAGAATATTCTCTCTCAAACTTGACCCTTTGTCTCTGAAAATGTTTTCACTATCTGTTTTTTTGAACTAAGGTGTTATATTGAACCAGTTGGTCAGACAGCCGTTGATAAAAGTTGATAAATCATTTTTTTATAAAAAATTTGTACTTTGGCAACTATAGAACTGATATAATGTATCTGTCATATTCATATAACATAATAATGCAGTCTTCCTGTCTTTCTCAAACTTTCTTTAATTTTGGTTTCCTTTTCAAATTCAAACATCGTGTCGGCAATAAATACGTTTTTCGAAAAAAAAAGATCAGATTTTCGCTGCCTGTGTAAACGCCATTATCACCTCAGACTCAATAAGAGTGGATTGCTGAAGAATAGTAGCTTCACTTTCTCTTTAGTGCCCACAAGGTTGTTCCAATGAGACTACATGCTTGAGCAGTGGCTGTCATTGATGATGTAGGCCTAGTTGTGCTATACAAGCCATTGAAGACACAGAGTTGGGGACTCGAAAGGTAACTTTCTGTCAGTTTCCCCACCAAATAGATGTTCAAAATCAAATAAATCCTCTCTAACCCTATGTGAATAATACATCAAACAGTCAATTAAGTTACCACACATTTTAGAAATAATACCATCTTTGAAACATGCAAAAGCCTTTAGACTTTGAACCAAACAGATTTCCTGAATGTGTAGAATGACAGTGGTCAATTGTGGCAAATCTCTTTTTTCTTTCAAAGAGAATAAATCTGTAATCTGGTATTGCTGTGCTGCTGTACTGCTTAGGACCCAAATGGAAATCTGTGAAGTCTTCAAATCCCTCGACTTTGCTTTGATGTCGTCGTTGTTCCTAATCTGCAATGCTTCTCCTCGCTGTGTTCCTCTTTCAGAGAGGTGTGTCTCTGCAATCCTAATTGTCTGGTCTAACCTCCACTCTCCCTCTGTTCCTCTGTCTCTCCCCTCCTTTTCAGTCTCCCACCCACCCTCCCTCTCTCTCTCCCCCTCTCATTCTCCCTCTCTCTCTCTCCCTCTCATTCTCCCTCTCTCTCCCCCTCTCATTCTCCCTCTCTCTCTCCCGCTCTCACCCTCCCTCTCTCTCTCCCCCTCCGTCTCATTCTCCCCCCCTCTCTCCCCCTCTCATTCTCTCTCTCTCCACCTCTCTCTCTCTTCCCCCTCTCATTCTCCCTCTGTCTCTCCCCCTCCCTCTCTCTCTCCCCCTCTCATTCTCTGTCTCTCCCCCTCCCTCTCTCTCTCCCCCTCTCATTCTCTCTCTCTCTCTCTCTCTCCCTCTCTCTCTCCCCCTCCCTCTCTCTCTCCCCCTCTCATTATTTCTCTCTCTCCCCCTCTCTCTCTCCCGCTCTCCCCCTCCCTCTCTCTCCCCCTGCCTCTCTCTCTCTCCCCCTCTCATTCCCCCTCTCTCTCCCCCCTCCCTCTCTCTCTCCCCCTCTCATTCTCCCTCTCTCTCCCCCTCCCTCTCATTCTCCCCCTCTCTCTCTCCCTCTCATTCTCCCACTCTATCTCCCCCTCTCATTCTCCCTCTCTCCCTCTCATTCTCCCTCTCTCTCTCCCCCTCTCATTCTCCCTCTCTCTCTCCCCCTCTCTTTCTCCCTCTCTCTCTCCCCCTCCCTCTCTCTCACCTGCTCTCCCCCTCCCTCTCTCTCTCCCCCTCCCTCTCTCTCGCCTGCTCTCCCTCTCCCTCTCTCTCTCTCTCTCCCACTCCGATGCAGGTGTATTGGTATCGGTATGTATTAGGATCCATTTTAGCCACAGCAAAAGCATCAGATTCTCTTCCTGGGGACTACAGGAAACATGACATAATACATAACACAGAACATTATTGGTCAAGGACTGAACTACATCAATTTAACATCAGACATAGCCTACATATCAGTACATACACACAATTTCTAGGTCTATTACATAACACATTGGAAATTACAATACAAGATATACAAAATGGCTGTGTCTCTTCACTTCCCCTTCTGCAGTATGGTTTTCTTTTATCTCTTTTTCGAATCTGGTTTTATTGCTAGCTTGAGTTACCTGGGGTGGCAGAGAGTTCCATGTAGTCATGGCTCTATTTAATACTGTGTTTCCCAGCCCCTGTTCTGGACCTGGAGACTGTGAAGAGATGCATGTGTTGTACCGATGAGTGTCCGTACCTTCAACACATCAATACCTCGTACAAAGACCAATAGTGATGCAGTCAATCTCTCCTCAACTTTGAGCCAGGAAAGATCAGAATGCATATTACTGACACTTTCCCTCTGTGTACATCTAAGTGTGATATGTGCTGCTTTGTACTGGACCAACTGAAATGTACCTATGTCCCTCTTTGCGGCACATGACCACACAGCTGAGCAGTAGTCCAGGTATGACTGAGATATCAAGAAGGCAGAGCAAAGCCCTATGATGGACAGACCTCTTCCCATTTAAGCAACCATTGAGTCTATATGTTTTGACCATGACAGCTTGTTATCTAGGGTGACACCCAGCAGTTTAGTCTCCTCAACTTGCTCATATGCCACATTATTTAATAGTAGATCTAAATGAGGTTTAAGGAACAAGTGATTTGTCCCAAAAATGAAGCTTTATTCCTTTCCTTCCTACTCTGTTTCACATTCAACACATCACAAGCTGCTGGCAGAGGAGAGAGAGAGAGAGAGAGAGAGAGTGGGGGTTGGTAAGAGATAGAGGGAAGAAGGGAGGGAGGGAGAGAGAGAGAGAGAGTGGGGGTTGGTAAGAGATAGAGGGAAGAAGGGAGGGAGAGAGAGAGAGAGTGGGGGTTGGTAAGAGATAGAGGGAAGAAGGGAGGGAGAGAGAGAGAGAGTGCGGGTTGGTAAGAGATAGAGGGAAGAAGGGAGAGAGAGAGAGCGAGCGAGTGGGGGTTGGTAAGAGATAGAGGGAAGAAGGGAGGGAGAGAGAGAGAGCGAATGGGGGTTGGTAAGAGATAGAGGGAAGAAGGGAGGGAGAGAGAGAGAGAGTGGGGGTTGGTAAGAGATAGAGGGAAGAAGGGAGGGAGAGAGAGAGAGCGAGTGGGGGTTGGTAAGAGATAGAGGGAAGAAGGGAGGGAGAGAGAGAGAGAGTGGGGGTTGGTAAGAGATAGAGGGAAGAAGGGAGGGAGAGAGAGAGAGAGTGCGGGTTGGTAAGAGATAGAGGGAAGAAGGGAGAGAGAGAGAGCGAGCGAGTGGGGGTTGGTAAGAGATAGAGGGAAGAAAGGAGGGAGAGAGAGAGAGAGCGAATGGGGGTTGGTAAGAGATAGAG
This sequence comes from Oncorhynchus kisutch, assembly GCF_002021735.2. Classification (NCBI taxonomy): domain Eukaryota; kingdom Metazoa; phylum Chordata; class Actinopteri; order Salmoniformes; family Salmonidae; genus Oncorhynchus; species Oncorhynchus kisutch. The sequence goes on along the minus strand of NC_034198.2, from coordinate 24,033,418 downwards.
GGAAGAAGGGAGGGAGAGAGAGAGAGAGTGGGGGTTGGTAAAGATAGAGGGAAGAAGGGAGGGAGGAAAAACTGAAAAAGGGTGGCAGATAATAGAGAGAGAGAGAGAGACAAAGATTTGACTTATCTAACCTTTGTTTAAGCAGGAAGTCATGCTGAGACCAACACATCAATAAATAATAATTACACTATACATATCTATGCAGAACAAATGTCTAAATGCAACATGCAACAATTTCAACGATTTTACTGAATTACAGTTCCTATCAGGAAATCAGTCAATTGAAATAAATAAATTAGGACCTAATCTATGGTTTTCACATGACTGAGCAAGGGTGCAGCCATGGTGGGCCTGGGAGGGCATAGGCCCACCCACTTTGGAGCCAGGACCACCCACAGGGGAGCCAGGCCCAGCCAATCAGAATGAGTTTTCCCCAACAAAAGGGATTTATTATTTATTACAGACATAAATACTCCTCAGATTCATCAGCTGTTCAGTGGCTGGTCTCATACAATCCTGCATGTAAAGTAACCGGATGTGGAGGTCCTGGGCTGGCGTGGTTACACGTGGTCTGCGGTTGTGAGGCCGGTTGGCCGTACTGCCAAATGATCTAAAACGACGTTGAAATATGGTACAAAAATGAACATACAATTCTCTGACAACAGCTCTGGTGGACATTCATGTAGTCATCATGCCAATTGCAGGCTCCCTCAAAACTTGAGACATCTGTGGCGTTGTGTTGTGTGACTAAACTGCACATCTTAGAGTGGCCTTTTAATTTCCCTAGCACAAGGTGTAATGATCATGCTGTTAAATCAAGTTCTTGATATGCCACAGGTTATCAATGAGGTATTGCCACCTTTCATTTTCCATTTGTTTTGTCTTGTCTTCCTGCACACCTGGTTTACATCTCCTACTAATTAACATGTCTGTGTTGGGTATTGTTTACTGTCAGGGTTGGTATGCTTCTGGCAGGTTTACATCTCATCATCATTACTATGTGTATTTAACCCTCTGTTCCCTCCATGTCTGTGTTGGGTATTGTTTACTGTCAGGGTTGGTATGCTTCCGGCTGGTTTACATCTCATCATCATTACTATGTGTATTTAACCCTCTGTTCCCTCCATGTCTGTGTTGGGTATTGTTTATTGTCAGGGTTGGCACACTTCCAGCTGGTTTACATCTCATCATCATTACTATGTGTATTTAACCCTCTGTTCCCTCCATGTCTGTGTTGGATATTGTTTATTGTCAGGGTTGGTATGCTTCCGGCTGGTTTACATCTCATTATCATTACTATGTGTATTTAACCCTCTGTTCCCTCCATGTCTGTGTTGGGTATTGTTTATTGTCAGGGTTGGCACACTTCCAGCTGGTTTACATCTCATCATCATTACTATGTGTATTTAACCCTCTGTTCCCTCCATGTCTGTGTTGGGTATTGTTTATTGTCAGGGTTGGTATGCTTCTGGCTGGTTTACATCTCATCATCATTACTATGTGTATTTAACCCTCTGCTCCCTCCATGTCTGTGTTGGGTATTGTTTATTGTCAGGGTTGGTATGCTTCTGGCTGGTTTACATCTCATCATCATTACTATGTGTATTTAACCCTCTGCTCCCTCCATGTCTGTGTTGGGTATTGTTTACTGTCAGGGTTGGTATGCTTCCGGCTGGTTTACATCTCATCATCATTACTATGTGTATTTAACCCTCTGTTCCCACCATGTCTGTGTTGGGTATTGTTTATTGTCAGGGTTGGTATGCTTCCAGCTGGTTTACATCTCATCATCATTACTATGTGTATTTAACCCTCTGTTCCCTCCATGTCTGTGTTGGGTATTGTTTATTGTCAGGGTTGGTATGCTTCCGGCTGGTTTACATCTCATCATCATTACTATGTGTATTTAACCCTCTGTTCCCTCCATGTCTGTGTGGGGTATTGTTTACTGTCAGGGTTGGTATGCTTCCAGCTGGTTTGTGCCGGGTTTTGTTTTATACCCGTGCTTTGTGACAGCCGGTACTTTGTACCTGGGTTTTGTACCTTGTTCTGTGGGCATTTGTTTTGTGACGCGGTTGCATTTGGTATTATGATTGCCTAAGTAAAGTGCTTTGTTCACTCATCTCTGCTCTCCTGCGCCTGACTTCCATGCACCAGCTACACCCACCACTGACAGATATACTTGGTTTAACCTGAATTAAGTACCAATTTCAGTTCAACTACGGCTTTCTGCAGGGCAATAATGGCAGATTGAAGCTCTGACAGAGCCTTGCATTAGCATACACCACAGTGTCATCGGCATACAGGTGAAAGAAAATATTTCTTTAGTGATAAAACAATATTGTTCATGTAAATAGTGAAAAGAACCGGAATAAGAATCGATCTGTGATATAAGTTGAGTATTTACCAAGGTTTCCAGAATTTTAGCTTGGCAAGAGAGTTTGAAAATGGGGCAATAATTATTTAGGTCATACGGGTCACTGCCTTTGTGAAGGAGGAGTATATGGGCCACCTTCCAGACCCTGGGATATGGTACCAGAAAATAACTGTTAGGTAGAAAATATTGTGTTAAAGATTCTGCAATCAGAGGAGCAGAAAGCTGCAGCAAGAAATCAGCCCCAGTTAATATGTTAACATCAATCTTGCGCAAGACGTCTAGCACATCACAAGAAGAAAGTTGTTAAAATTAAATCAACGATGTATTAGAAGTTGACAGAACTTCCATCGAGCCAACTAGAAGATGGGAGAGGGGCAGGCGGGCATGTGGTCGAATGGCTGACCAGAGTCAAATAAGCCACCATTTCCTTCAAATAAAAAGCCCGCTGAGATAAAATCCTGATTAAAAGCATCAATTATCACAATTTACTCAGTAATGATACCACAACTGACACAACTTGCTGAGGCAGGGAAGGAGAGGATTTTTCCACTTCAGTGCTTTAACTATTTTCCAAATGTAGACAGATCAGCTGCAGAGTCTGAGAAAAGAGCTTAATTTAGCTTTCTTGATTGAGGAAGTGGATCTATTTCTCAATTGCTTGGAAAAACTACAAATCAAATTTTAATTGTCACACGCTTCGCAAATAACAGGTGGAGACTAACAGTGAAATGTTTACTTACAGGTCCTTCCCAATAATGCAGAATACAATAAAAAATAACAAATAACAATAATAATAGAAAAAATAAATAGAAAAAAATAGTAACACTTGAATCAGCTACAGAGTGTTTTTTTCTAGCCTTGGCCCTGATTTCTCAACATAACAAGATCTGAACGTTCCATAGAGAACCAGGGGTTTGTTGTGTTTTTTACTCTAAGGCATATTTAAAGGCAGTATGTTTGTCTGCCAGAGAGATGAGTTAATTATGGGTCAGGCATGTAGCCGATGAAGAAACAGTCAGAGTAATACATATCATGAAGAAAAGCTTGTGGGGATAAAATAAAAAATAAAAACATTTATCTTCATAATTATAAAAGGATCAGTGTTAGTCTATTTGGTATCTCTAATACATGCAATAGGACAGTGATCACTGAGATCAGTAGCAAAGACACCACTGGACAAGTACTTGTGGGGGCTATTTGTCTGAATTAGGTCAATCAGCAAGGAGTTTGCTGGATTTTTTACATTAATCAACCTGTGAGGGTTTTGCAATCAGATGAGACATGTTAATATCAAGACAAGTACTCTTAAAAATGGTCTGAGGCCGGGGTAAGCCAATCTAAGTTTAAATCCCCATGTGTGAGAGAGAGAGAGAGAGAGAGAGAGAGAGAGAGAGGTGGAGGGATACGGGTGTGTGTTTGTGTGACACCATCAGTGACTATACCCCTGGGAGCGCTTGGTCCTCTATTCCACCCTCATGCCTGATTGGATACATTGTTCAGTCAGATGCAAAATTGTGTCACAAGCAGTCACATGTCCCTGGCGTGTTAACACTAGAACCGCTAAAGCAGTCGTTTTGACGGCCCATGATTTCATCTTTTTAGTCATGCCCCCCACCAACCTTGTCTTTTACGAAATAAATCTATATTACACACTGTCGGTGTTAGAATCTTAATATCACAAACAGAACAGGAATTACACCCAGTTTTAGGAGAGCATGTCATTTCCTGAAACGGTTTCCCCTGTTGGACCTCCTTCCAACAGATGGGCCTGCTCTGCTCCTTCAGACAGCTGAAAGTGCAGTGCCCAGCTGATAATCCCCCCCGATAATTGCCTTGAAAGTGAACCTAAACTATAACGAGACTAATTTCACACATGTAACAAGACATTCAATAAATGAAGCATAGTATGATGGGGGAGAATGGGTGACTTGATGAGTGAGGGGAAACGAACGATGCAAAATGATGTAATCAACAACTGTGAAAGAAGAGTAGGGTGGACCCTTTCATTGTATTGATCCATTCTAGTTATCATCTTAAAATGGCATGTATCCTATATCAGTCAACTGAATCCCAGCAGTCTCATCAGTCTCCTCTGGCCTAGTTGGGGTAGGCCATACAGTGAGAGTGTGTGTAATTGTACATGCTGAACAGCTTTCAATCTCAGGGAAAAGATCCACATCGGGCAGCAGGTGAGCAAGTGTCGCAGAATGTGATGATGAGGCTTGGGGAACTTTATGTCGACAAGACGAGAAATGTCACCATGGACAATTTATTAACTTCTATGACTGTCAAAGAATTTGCTTGCAAAGAAAACAAGTCTGGCCGGCACCATGAACAAAGTGAGATGGGTGTTCCCTCCCTCTGCGCAAAATAAGGCAATATTATTATTGTTGAAGAATAACAAGACAACGGGAACACAATAAAGACAAAGATTTGGACTATTATACACTATAGTCAAACAAAGGGATGTCAAGCAAGTGAAAGTTGCGAAAATTGTGTCAACTTTTAGGACAAGGGTTAAGGGAAAAGGGGATACCTCAGTTGTACAACTGAATGCATTCAACTGAAATGTGTCTCCCGCATTTAGCTAAACCCCTCTGAATGAGACAGGTGCAGGGGCTGCCATAATCAACATCCACGTCTTTGGCGCCCAGGGAACAATGGGTTAACTGCCTTGCTCAGGGACAGAATGACAGATTTGTACCTTGTCAGCTAGGGGATTCAATCCGGCAACCTTTCAGTTACTGGCCCAATGCTCTAACTACTAGGCTACCCAGCTAAAGGAAATCCAACTGATGCCATTGTGTGAAGATGTAGACAATATAAGCATATCATTGACTATTTTTGACTGCTGTCATAGACACTTATATGCATTATAATGACATTATTGATTTTGTGCTGAGTTTCACTATTTATCATGTCCACTTGGCGCTTATAATGATGTCTATGCTGCTGATGTTTTCATCATTTGACTGTGTGTCTTTTGACCGTGCGTCTTGGTGGTTGGGATCATTTTATATTTTTATTAAAATCATTATTAAAAAATAGCTGTTACCATATTCCAACACATTTTTTTCTGTTTCACAGTTCACTCAATGAATAAAATTGATTGAACACTTGAAATGTGCGTATTTTTTAATTATTATTATTTTATACTTTTTTACATACAGCCTACAGTAACATAAACTAATGAAAATGTGTTATTTGAAATAAAATATAAATCATATTCTAATGTGACCAAAGGCCTTCATCAACATGCTTGCGATAGCATATATATGAAATATATGAATTACAGTTTAAATGTTGCAGACAGAATGACTGCTGATTAGCTTGAAGGGGGGTCCAACTATAGGGGCCAACACACTGGGAGATGAAAGGGGAATACATTCACCGTGACACCGTCTTGACCGCCACACCAGTCTGCCTGCTTGCAGTGTAATAACACAGTGGAGATGAGAGTAGAATGCTAGGGAGGGGAGTACTTTAACTTCCATCTGAATTTATGGGTACATGTTCAAAACTCTCTGAGACTAACAGATGTTGTTGACAAAAAAGGGAATAAAATAAGTGGGAGTCATATTATAAAATGGTGGAAAGTTAAAAACAACAGCACAACATAATCCATCTAATGAGAGGGTTGAGTGGAACAGCTGTCTGGGGGGACAAACGCTCAGTAAATGAGATGCAGGTAGATCTTTTACCCCCTGACGCAGATGGCCCACTCTCCCACAGCTCCTAGCAAGGGCACCTATCTCGATACAGTCACACTGTCAGGGGGATAGTCACACACTACCTACAATCAATATCGGAGTTGTTTCCACTTGCACACACACACACACACACACAGTCACTTACATGCCACCTGTACTTCAGTCCTCCTCT